>NW_026043932.1:0-85000 GCF_937001465.1 Orcinus orca | reverse complement strand
GCACTGTTTGCCATGCAACTGAACTCAAGACCACACGTCTCCTCTCGGCCTGCTGAGAAACAGGCCGCCGTGTAGGCCCTTGTCAACATTTCCTGGCATGCAGAGTCCAAGGCGACACACTGTCCTCTTCCTTGGAAACCTATGTTGCCCCAGCTTGCCAAAGGCTACTGAAGGCAGTCCTAACCAGTCTCGCGTGCTGGGCAACTTGGATTCAGTTACGAAAAGCCACCTGCATTGAGGTGAACACTCTGCTCAGCGTTCTTTCCGGGAGCTCACACTCGCCCCCTCTCTAGGTGAAGCGGGATGTCGAGGTGAGGTCCAAACTGAGCAAAGAGCACAATCGCTCACTTTGCAGTGGTAGTCGTCATAAGAGGCATTGCTTACGACGCCTTGCTAAGGTCTTCGGTCTGTTAGGGAAGTTGCCACACTTAGACGCCTTGAAAGGAAAATTTATTCAGCGAAGTTCCCAGTGTTTTGCGATGGCCTCCCTTCGCAGCGCCAATACAGCAGGGACTCAGGTTTGCTGCTAACTTGGCTAGGTGACCCTGCATACAGAAGCAGCCGTTTCCCTTTGGAAGCTTGGATCCCGGTGTCTTAGGGGCTGCTTGCAAGACCCTGCTATTGCCCAGCAGCTATCCTCTGCCCCTACGCCTGTGTAGGAAGCGAGTATTTTAGCCTGATAAGCAGGGCTCTTGCAACTCTGGAGGAGCGATAATTCTGCAGCCCACGTTCGTCCTGGGAAACCGTGAGACGACCCTTGGCCTCAGTGTAGTGGCGAAATTTGCGCCGGACAAGTTCTGCCTGCCGCAGTTTCCATGAGTTCTCCACCGTTTGGGGGCTTAAATGGGGAGCGAGGAGAGCTGTCGGCTCTCACAGAACTCTGGCCTCCGCACTGTTTGCCATGCAACTGAACTCAAGACCACACGTCTCCTCTCGGCCTGCTGAGAAACAGGCCGCCGTGTAGGCCCTTGTCAACATTTCCTGGCATGCAGAGTCCAAGGCGACACACTGTCCTCTTCCTTGGAAACCTATGTTGCCCCAGCTTGCCAAAGGCTACTGAAGGCAGTCCTAACCAGTCTCGCGTGCTGGGCAACTTGGATTCAGTTACGAAAAGCCACCTGCATTGAGGTGAACACTCTGCTCAGCGTTCTTTCCGGGAGCTCACACTCGCCCCCTCTCTAGGTGAAGCGGGATGTCGAGGTGAGGTCCAAACTGAGCAAAGAGCACAATCGCTCACTTTGCAGTGGTAGTCGTCATAAGAGGCATTGCTTACGACGCCTTGCTAAGGTCTTCGGTCTGTTAGGGAAGTTGCCACACTTAGACGCCTTGAAAGGAAAATTTATTCAGCGAAGTTCCCAGTGTTTTGCGATGGCCTCCCTTCGCAGCGCCAATACAGCAGGGACTCAGGTTTGCTGCTAACTTGGCTAGGTGACCCTGCATACAGAAGCAGCCGTTTCCCTTTGGAAGCTTGGATCCCGGTGTCTTAGGGGCTGCTTGCAAGACCCTGCTATTGCCCAGCAGCTATCCTCTGCCCCTACGCCTGTGTAGGAAGCGAGTATTTTAGCCTGATAAGCAGGGCTCTTGCAACTCTGGAGGAGCGATAATTCTGCAGCCCACGTTCGTCCTGGGAAACCGTGAGACGACCCTTGGCCTCAGTGTAGTGGCGAAATTTGCGCCGGACAAGTTCTGCCTGCCGCAGTTTCCATGAGTTCTCCACCGTTTGGGGGCTTAAATGGGGAGCGAGGAGAGCTGTCGGCTCTCACAGAACTCTGGCCTCCGCACTGTTTGCCATGCAACTGAACTCAAGACCACACGTCTCCTCTCGGCCTGCTGAGAAACAGGCCGCCGTGTAGGCCCTTGTCAACATTTCCTGGCATGCAGAGTCCAAGGCGACACACTGTCCTCTTCCTTGGAAACCTATGTTGCCCCAGCTTGCCAAAGGCTACTGAAGGCAGTCCTAACCAGTCTCGCGTGCTGGGCAACTTGGATTCAGTTACGAAAAGCCACCTGCATTGAGGTGAACACTCTGCTCAGCGTTCTTTCCGAGAGCTCACACTCGCCCCCTCTCTAGGTGAAGCGGGATGTCGAGGTGAGGTCCAAACTGAGCAAAGAGCACAATCGCTCACTTTGCAGTGGTAGTCGTCATAAGAGGCATTGCTTACGACGCCTTGCTAAGGTCTTCGGTCTGTTAGGGAAGTTGCCACACTTAGACGCCTTGAAAGGAAAATTTATTCAGCGAAGTTCCCAGTGTTTTGCGATGGCCTCCCTTCGCAGCGCCAATACAGCAGGGACTCAGGTTTGCTGCTAACTTGGCTAGGTGACCCTGCATACAGAAGCAGCCGTTTCCCTTTGGAAGCTTGGATCCCGGTGTCTTAGGGGCTGCTTGCAAGACCCTGCTATTGCCCAGCAGCTATCCTCTGCCCCTACGCCTGTGTAGGAAGCGAGTATTTTAGCCTGATAAGCAGGGCTCTTGCAACTCTGGAGGAGCGATAATTCTGCAGCCCACGTTCGTCCTGGGAAACCGTGAGACGACCCTTGGCCTCAGTGTAGTGGCGAAATTTGCGCCGGACAAGTTCTGCCTGCCGCAGTTTCCATGAGTTCTCCACCGTTTGGGGGCTTAAATGGGGAGCGAGGAGAGCTGTCGGCTCTCACAGAACTCTGGCCTCCGCACTGTTTGCCATGCAACTGAACTCAAGACCACACGTCTCCTCTCGGCCTGCTGAGAAACAGGCCGCCGTGTAGGCCCTTGTCAACATTTCCTGGCATGCAGAGTCCAAGGCGACACACTGTCCTCTTCCTTGGAAACCTATGTTGCCCCAGCTTGCCAAAGGCTACTGAAGGCAGTCCTAACCAGTCTCGCGTGCTGGGCAACTTGGATTCAGTTACGAAAAGCCACCTGCATTGAGGTGAACACTCTGCTCAGCGTTCTTTCCGGGAGCTCACACTCGCCCCCTCTCTAGGTGAAGCGGGATGTCGAGGTGAGGTCCAAACTGAGCAAAGAGCACAATCGCTCACTTTGCAGTGGTAGTCGTCATAAGAGGCATTGCTTACGACGCCTTGCTAAGGTCTTCGGTCTGTTAGGGAAGTTGCCACACTTAGACGCCTTGAAAGGAAAATTTATTCAGCGAAGTTCCCAGTGTTTTGCGATGGCCTCCCTTCGCAGCGCCAATACAGCAGGGACTCAGGTTTGCTGCTAACTTGGCTAGGTGACCCTGCATACAGAAGCAGCCGTTTCCCTTTGGAAGCTTGGATCCCGGTGTCTTAGGGGCTGCTTGCAAGACCCTGCTATTGCCCAGCAGCTATCCTCTGCCCCTACGCCTGTGTAGGAAGCGAGTATTTTAGCCTGATAAGCAGGGCTCTTGCAACTCTGGAGGAGCGATAATTCTGCAGCCCACGTTCGTCCTGGGAAACCGTGAGACGACCCTTGGCCTCAGTGTAGTGGCGAAATTTGCGCCGGACAAGTTCTGCCTGCCGCAGTTTCCATGAGTTCTCCACCGTTTGGGGGCTTAAATGGGGAGCGAGGAGAGCTGTCGGCTCTCACAGAACTCTGGCCTCCGCACTGTTTGCCATGCAACTGAACTCAAGACCACACGTCTCCTCTCGGCCTGCTGAGAAACAGGCCGCCGTGTAGGCCCTTGTCAACATTTCCTGGCATGCAGAGTCCAAGGCGACACACTGTCCTCTTCCTTGGAAACCTATGTTGCCCCAGCTTGCCAAAGGCTACTGAAGGCAGTCCTAACCAGTCTCGCGTGCTGGGCAACTTGGATTCAGTTACGAAAAGCCACCTGCATTGAGGTGAACACTCTGCTCAGCGTTCTTTCCGGGAGCTCACACTCGCCCCCTCTCTAGGTGAAGCGGGATGTCGAGGTGAGGTCCAAACTGAGCAAAGAGCACAATCGCTCACTTTGCAGTGGTAGTCGTCATAAGAGGCATTGCTTACGACGCCTTGCTAAGGTCTTCGGTCTGTTAGGGAAGTTGCCACACTTAGACGCCTTGAAAGGAAAATTTATTCAGCGAAGTTCCCAGTGTTTTGCGATGGCCTCCCTTCGCAGCGCCAATACAGCAGGGACTCAGGTTTGCTGCTAACTTGGCTAGGTGACCCTGCATACAGAAGCAGCCGTTTCCCTTTGGAAGCTTGGATCCCGGTGTCTTAGGGGCTGCTTGCAAGACCCTGCTATTGCCCAGCAGCTATCCTCTGCCCCTACGCCTGTGTAGGAAGCGAGTATTTTAGCCTGATAAGCAGGGCTCTTGCAACTCTGGAGGAGCGATAATTCTGCAGCCCACGTTCGTCCTGGGAAACCGTGAGACGACCCTTGGCCTCAGTGTAGTGGCGAAATTTGCGCCGGACAAGTTCTGCCTGCCGCAGTTTCCATGAGTTCTCCACCGTTTGGGGGCTTAAATGGGGAGCGAGGAGAGCTGTCGGCTCTCACAGAACTCTGGCCTCCGCACTGTTTGCCATGCAACTGAACTCAAGACCACACGTCTCCTCTCGGCCTGCTGAGAAACAGGCCGCCGTGTAGGCCCTTGTCAACATTTCCTGGCATGCAGAGTCCAAGGCGACACACTGTCCTCTTCCTTGGAAACCTATGTTGCCCCAGCTTGCCAAAGGCTACTGAAGGCAGTCCTAACCAGTCTCGCGTGCTGGGCAACTTGGATTCAGTTACGAAAAGCCACCTGCATTGAGGTGAACACTCTGCTCAGCGTTCTTTCCGGGAGCTCACACTCGCCCCCTCTGTAGCTGAAGCAGGATGTCGAGGTGAGGTCCAAACTGAGCAAAGAGCACCATCGCTCACTTTGCAGTGGTAGTCGTCGTAAGAGGCATTGCTTACGAAGCCTTGCTAAGGTTCGGTCTGTTAGGGAAGTTGCCACACTTAGACGCCTTGAAAGGAAAATTTATTCAGCGAAGTTCCAAGTGTTTTGCGATAGTCTCCCTTCGCAGCGCCAATACAGCAGGGACTCAGGTTTGCTGCTAACTTGGCTAGGTGACCCTGCATACAGAAGCAGTCCTTTCCCTTTGGAAGCTTGGATCTCGGTTTCTTAGTGGGGGCTTGCAGGACCCTGCTATTGCCCAGCAGCTATCCTCTGCCCCTATGCCTGTGTAGGAAGCGAGTATTCTAGCCTGAGAAGCAGGACTCTTGCAACTCTGGAGGAGCGATAATTCTGCAGCCCACGTTCGTCCTGGGAAACCGCGAGGCGACCCTTGGCCTCAGTGTAGTGGCGAAATTTGCGCCGGACAAGTTCTGCCTGCCGCAGTTTCCATGAGTTCTCCACCGTTTGGGGGCTTAAATGGAGAGCGAGGAGAGCTGTCGGCTCTCACAGAATTCTGGCCTCCGCACTGTTTGCCATGCAACTGAACTCAAGACCACACGTCTCCTCCCGGCCTGCTGAGAAACAGGCCGCCGTGTAGGCCATTCGTAACACTTCTTGGCATGTAGACTCCAAGGCGACACACTGTCCTCTTCCTTGGAAAAATAGGGTGCCCCAGCTTGCCAACGCTCACGAAGGCAGTCCGAGCCAGTCTCATGTGCTGGGCCACTTGCATTCAGTGAGGAAAAGCCACCTGCATTGAGGTGAGCACTCTGCTCAGCGTTCTTCCCGGGAGCTCACAATTGCCACCTCTCTAGGTTAAGCAGGAAGTCGAAGTGAGGACCAACCTGAGCAAAGAGCACAATTCCTCACTTTGCTTTAGGTTCAGAAGGAAGTCGAAGTGAGGACCAACCTGAGCAAAGAGCACAATTCCTCACGTTGCACTAGTAGTCCTCGTGAGAGGAATTGCCAACTACGCCTGGCTAAGGCCTTCCCTGTGTTAAGGAACCAGCCACACTTAGACGCCTTGAAAGGAAAATGTATTCAGCGAAGTTCCCATTGTTTGGCGATGGCCAACTTTTGCAGCGCCAGTACTGCAGGGACTTAGGTTTGCCGCTAACTAGGCTGGGTGACACGGCATACAGAAGCAGGCGTTTCTCTTTGGAAGCTTGGATCCCGGTGTCTTAGGGGCTGCTTGCAAGACCCTGCTATTGCCCAGCAACTATCCTCTGCCCCTACGCCTGTGTAGGAAGCGAGTATTCTAGCCTGAGAAGCAGAGCTCTTGCAACTCTGGAGGAGCGATAATTCTGCAGCCCACGTTCGTCCTGGGAAACCGTGAGACGACCCTTGGCCTCAGTGTAGTGGCGAAATTTGCGCCGGACAAGTTCTGCCTGCCGCAGTTTCCATGAGTTCTCCACCGTTTGGGGGCTTAAATGGGGAGCGAGGAGAGCTGTCGGCTCTCACAGAACTCTGGCCTCCGCACTGTTTGCCATGCAACTGAACTCAAGACCACACGTCTCCTCTCGGCCTGCTGAGAAACAGGCCGCCGTGTAGGCCCTTGTCAACATTTCCTGGCATGCAGAGTCCAAGGCGACACACTGTCCTCTTCCTTGGAAACCTATGTTGCCCCAGCTTGCCAAAGGCTACTGAAGGCAGTCCTAACCAGTCTCGCGTGCTGGGCAACTTGGATTCAGTTACGAAAAGCCACCTGCATTGAGGTGAACACTCTGCTCAGCGTTCTTTCCGGGAGCTCACACTCGCCCCCTCTCTAGGTGAAGCGGGATGTCGAGGTGAGGTCCAAACTGAGCAAAGAGCACAATCGCTCACTTTGCAGTGGTAGTCGTCATAAGAGGCATTGCTTACGACGCCTTGCTAAGGTCTTCGGTCTGTTAGGGAAGTTGCCACACTTAGACGCCTTGAAAGGAAAATTTATTCAGCGAAGTTCCCAGTGTTTTGCGATGGCCTCCCTTCGCAGCGCCAATACAGCAGGGACTCAGGTTTGCTGCTAACTTGGCTAGGTGACCCTGCATACAGAAGCAGCCGTTTCCCTTTGGAAGCTTGGATCCCGGTGTCTTAGGGGCTGCTTGCAAGACCCTGCTATTGCCCAGCAGCTATCCTCTGCCCCTACGCCTGTGTAGGAAGCGAGTATTTTAGCCTGATAAGCAGGGCTCTTGCAACTCTGGAGGAGCGATAATTCTGCAGCCCACGTTCGTCCTGGGAAACCGTGAGACGACCCTTGGCCTCAGTGTAGTGGCGAAATTTGCGCCGGACAAGTTCTGCCTGCCGCAGTTTCCATGAGTTCTCCACCGTTTGGGGGCTTAAATGGGGAGCGAGGAGAGCTGTCGGCTCTCACAGAACTCTGGCCTCCGCACTGTTTGCCATGCAACTGAACTCAAGACCACACGTCTCCTCTCGGCCTGCTGAGAAACAGGCCGCCGTGTAGGCCCTTGTCAACATTTCCTGGCATGCAGAGTCCAAGGCGACACACTGTCCTCTTCCTTGGAAACCTATGTTGCCCCAGCTTGCCAAAGGCTACTGAAGGCAGTCCTAACCAGTCTCGCGTGCTGGGCAACTTGGATTCAGTTACGAAAAGCCACCTGCATTGAGGTGAACACTCTGCTCAGCGTTCTTTCCGGGAGCTCACACTCGCCCCCTCTCTAGGTGAAGCGGGATGTCGAGGTGAGGTCCAAACTGAGCAAAGAGCACAATCGCTCACTTTGCAGTGGTAGTCGTCATAAGAGGCATTGCTTACGACGCCTTGCTAAGGTCTTCGGTCTGTTAGGGAAGTTGCCACACTTAGACGCCTTGAAAGGAAAATTTATTCAGCGAAGTTCCCAGTGTTTTGCGATGGCCTCCCTTCGCAGCGCCAATACAGCAGGGACTCAGGTTTGCTGCTAACTTGGCTAGGTGACCCTGCATACAGAAGCAGCCGTTTCCCTTTGGAAGCTTGGATCCCGGTGTCTTAGGGGCTGCTTGCAAGACCCTGCTATTGCCCAGCAGCTATCCTCTGCCCCTACGCCTGTGTAGGAAGCGAGTATTTTAGCCTGATAAGCAGGGCTCTTGCAACTCTGGAGGAGCGATAATTCTGCAGCCCACGTTCGTCCTGGGAAACCGTGAGACGACCCTTGGCCTCAGTGTAGTGGCGAAATTTGCGCCGGACAAGTTCTGCCTGCCGCAGTTTCCATGAGTTCTCCACCGTTTGGGGGCTTAAATGGGGAGCGAGGAGAGCTGTCGGCTCTCACAGAACTCTGGCCTCCGCACTGTTTGCCATGCAACTGAACTCAAGACCACACGTCTCCTCTCGGCCTGCTGAGAAACAGGCCGCCGTGTAGGCCCTTGTCAACATTTCCTGGCATGCAGAGTCCAAGGCGACACACTGTCCTCTTCCTTAGAAACCTATGTTGCCCCAGCTTGCCAAAGGCTACTGAAGGCAGTCCTAACCAGTCTCGCGTGCTGGGCAACTTGGATTCAGTTACGAAAAGCCACCTGCATTGAGGTGAACACTCTGCTCAGCGTTCTTTCCGGGAGCTCACACTCGCCCCCTCTCTAGGTGAAGCGGGATGTCGAGGTGAGGTCCAAACTGAGCAAAGAGCACAATCGCTCACTTTGCAGTGGTAGTCGTCATAAGAGGCATTGCTTACGACGCCTTGCTAAGGTCTTCGGTCTGTTAGGGAAGTTGCCACACTTAGACGCCTTGAAAGGAAAATTTATTCAGCGAAGTTCCCAGTGTTTTGCGATGGCCTCCCTTCGCAGCGCCAATACAGCAGGGACTCAGGTTTGCTGCTAACTTGGCTAGGTGACCCTGCATACAGAAGCAGCCGTTTCCCTTTGGAAGCTTGGATCCCGGTGTCTTAGGGGCTGCTTGCAAGACCCTGCTATTGCCCAGCAGCTATCCTCTGCCCCTACGCCTGTGTAGGAAGCGAGTATTTTAGCCTGAGAAGCAGGACTCTTGCAACTCTGGAGGAGCGATAATTCTGCAGCCCACGTTCGTCCTGGGAAACCGCGAGGCGACCCTTGGCCTCAGTGTAGTGGCGAAATTTGCGCCGGACAAGTTCTGCCTGCCGCAGTTTCCATGAGTTCTCCACCGTTTGGGGGCTTAAATGGAGAGCGAGGAGAGCTGTCGGCTCTCACAGAATTCTGGCCTCCGCACTGTTTGCCATGCAACTGAACTCAAGACCACACGTCTCCTCCCGGCCTGCTGAGAAACAGGCCGCCGTGTAGGCCATTCGTAACACTTCTTGGCATGTAGACTCCAAGGCGACACACTGTCCTCTTCCTTGGAAAAATAGGGTGCCCCAGCTTGCCAACGCTCACGAAGGCAGTCCGCGCCAGTCTCATGTGCTGGGCCACTTGCATTCAGTGAGGAAAAGCCACCTGCATTGAGGTGAGCACTCTGCTCAGCGTTCTTCCCGGGAGCTCACAATTGCCACCTCTCTAGGTTAAGCAGGAAGTCGAAGTGAGGACCAACCTGAGCAAAGAGCACAATTCCTCACTTTGCTTTAGGTTCAGAAGGAAGTCGAAGTGAGGACCAACCTGAGCAAAGAGCACAATTCCTCACGTTGCACTAGTAGTCCTCGTGAGAGGAATTGCCAACTACGCCTGGCTAAGGCCTTCCCTGTGTTAAGGAACCAGCCACACTTAGACGCCTTGAAAGGAAAATGTATTCAGCGAAGTTCCCATTGTTTGGCGATGGCCAACTTTTGCAGCGCCAGTACTGCAGGGACTTAGGTTTGCCGCTAACTAGGCTGGGTGACACGGCATACAGAAGCAGGCGTTTCTCTTTGGAAGCTTGGATCCCGGTGTCTTAGGGGCTGCTTGCAAGACCCTGCTATTGCCCAGCAACTATCCTCTGCCCCTACGCCTGTGTAGGAAGCGAGTATTCTAGCCTGAGAAGCAGAGCTCTTGCAACTCTGGAGGAGCGATAATTCTGCAGCCCACGTTCGTCCTGGGAAACCGTGAGACGACCCTTGGCCTCAGTGTAGTGGCGAAATTTGCGCCGGACAAGTTCTGCCTGCCGCAGTTTCCATGAGTTCTCCACCGTTTGGGGGCTTAAATGGGGAGCGAGGAGAGCTGTCGGCTCTCACAGAACTCTGGCCTCCGCACTGTTTGCCATGCAACTGAACTCAAGACCACACGTCTCCTCTCGGCCTGCTGAGAAACAGGCCGCCGTGTAGGCCCTTGTCAACATTTCCTGGCATGCAGAGTCCAAGGCGACACACTGTCCTCTTCCTTGGAAACCTATGTTGCCCCAGCTTGCCAAAGGCTACTGAAGGCAGTCCTAACCAGTCTCGCGTGCTGGGCAACTTGGATTCAGTTACGAAAAGCCACCTGCATTGAGGTGAACACTCTGCTCAGCGTTCTTTCCGGGAGCTCACACTCGCCCCCTCTCTAGGTGAAGCGGGATGTCGAGGTGAGGTCCAAACTGAGCAAAGAGCACAATCGCTCACTTTGCAGTGGTAGTCGTCATAAGAGGCATTGCTTACGACGCCTTGCTAAGGTCTTCGGTCTGTTAGGGAAGTTGCCACACTTAGACGCCTTGAAAGGAAAATTTATTCAGCGAAGTTCCCAGTGTTTTGCGATGGCCTCCCTTCGCAGCGCCAATACAGCAGGGACTCAGGTTTGCTGCTAACTTGGCTAGGTGACCCTGCATACAGAAGCAGCCGTTTCCCTTTGGAAGCTTGGATCCCGGTGTCTTAGGGGCTGCTTGCAAGACCCTGCTATTGCCCAGCAGCTATCCTCTGCCCCTACGCCTGTGTAGGAAGCGAGTATTTTAGCCTGATAAGCAGGGCTCTTGCAACTCTGGAGGAGCGATAATTCTGCAGCCCACGTTCGTCCTGGGAAACCGTGAGACGACCCTTGGCCTCAGTGTAGTGGCGAAATTTGCGCCGGACAAGTTCTGCCTGCCGCAGTTTCCATGAGTTCTCCACCGTTTGGGGGCTTAAATGGGGAGCGAGGAGAGCTGTCGGCTCTCACAGAACTCTGGCCTCCGCACTGTTTGCCATGCAACTGAACTCAAGACCACACGTCTCCTCTCGGCCTGCTGAGAAACAGGCCGCCGTGTAGGCCCTTGTCAACATTTCCTGGCATGCAGAGTCCAAGGCGACACACTGTCCTCTTCCTTGGAAACCTATGTTGCCCCAGCTTGCCAAAGGCTACTGAAGGCAGTCCTAACCAGTCTCGCGTGCTGGGCAACTTGGATTCAGTTACGAAAAGCCACCTGCATTGAGGTGAACACTCTGCTCAGCGTTCTTTCCGGGAGCTCACACTCGCCCCCTCTCTAGGTGAAGCGGGATGTCGAGGTGAGGTCCAAACTGAGCAAAGAGCACAATCGCTCACTTTGCAGTGGTAGTCGTCATAAGAGGCATTGCTTACGACGCCTTGCTAAGGTCTTCGGTCTGTTAGGGAAGTTGCCACACTTAGACGCCTTGAAAGGAAAATTTATTCAGCGAAGTTCCCAGTGTTTTGCGATGGCCTCCCTTCGCAGCGCCAATACAGCAGGGACTCAGGTTTGCTGCTAACTTGGCTAGGTGACCCTGCATACAGAAGCAGCCGTTTCCCTTTGGAAGCTTGGATCCCGGTGTCTTAGGGGCTGCTTGCAAGACCCTGCTATTGCCCAGCAGCTATCCTCTGCCCCTACGCCTGTGTAGGAAGCGAGTATTTTAGCCTGATAAGCAGGGCTCTTGCAACTCTGGAGGAGCGATAATTCTGCAGCCCACGTTCGTCCTGGGAAACCGTGAGACGACCCTTGGCCTCAGTGTAGTGGCGAAATTTGCGCCGGACAAGTTCTGCCTGCCGCAGTTTCCATGAGTTCTCCACCGTTTGGGGGCTTAAATGGGGAGCGAGGAGAGCTGTCGGCTCTCACAGAACTCTGGCCTCCGCACTGTTTGCCATGCAACTGAACTCAAGACCACACGTCTCCTCTCGGCCTGCTGAGAAACAGGCCGCCGTGTAGGCCCTTGTCAACATTTCCTGGCATGCAGAGTCCAAGGCGACACACTGTCCTCTTCCTTGGAAACCTATGTTGCCCCAGCTTGCCAAAGGCTACTGAAGGCAGTCCTAACCAGTCTCGCGTGCTGGGCAACTTGGATTCAGTTACGAAAAGCCACCTGCATTGAGGTGAACACTCTGCTCAGCGTTCTTTCCGGGAGCTCACACTCGCCCCCTCTCTAGGTGAAGCGGGATGTCGAGGTGAGGTCCAAACTGAGCAAAGAGCACAATCGCTCACTTTGCAGTGGTAGTCGTCATAAGAGGCATTGCTTACGACGCCTTGCTAAGGTCTTCGGTCTGTTAGGGAAGTTGCCACACTTAGACGCCTTGAAAGGAAAATTTATTCAGCGAAGTTCCCAGTGTTTTGCGATGGCCTCCCTTCGCAGCGCCAATACAGCAGGGACTCAGGTTTGCTGCTAACTTGGCTAGGTGACCCTGCATACAGAAGCAGCCGTTTCCCTTTGGAAGCTTGGATCCCGGTGTCTTAGGGGCTGCTTGCAAGACCCTGCTATTGCCCAGCAGCTATCCTCTGCCCCTACGCCTGTGTAGGAAGCGAGTATTTTAGCCTGATGAGCAGGGCTCTTGCAACTCTGGAGGAGCGATAATTCTGCAGCCCACGTTCGTCCTGGGAAACCGTGAGACGACCCTTGGCCTCAGTGTAGTGGCGAAATTTGCGCCGGACAAGTTCTGCCTGCCGCAGTTTCCATGAGTTCTCCACCGTTTGGGGGCTTAAATGGGGAGCGAGGAGAGCTGTCGGCTCTCACAGAACTCTGGCCTCCGCACTGTTTGCCATGCAACTGAACTCAAGACCACACGTCTCCTCTCGGCCTGCTGAGAAACAGGCCGCCGTGTAGGCCCTTGTCAACATTTCCTGGCATGCAGAGTCCAAGGCGACACACTGTCCTCTTCCTTGGAAACCTATGTTGCCCCAGCTTGCCAAAGGCTACTGAAGGCAGTCCTAACCAGTCTCGCGTGCTGGGCAACTTGGATTCAGTTACGAAAAGCCACCTGCATTGAGGTGAACACTCTGCTCAGCGTTCTTTCCGGGAGCTCACACTCGCCCCCTCTCTAGGTGAAGCGGGATGTCGAGGTGAGGTCCAAACTGAGCAAAGAGCACAATCGCTCACTTTGCAGTGGTAGTCGTCATAAGAGGCATTGCTTACGACGCCTTGCTAAGGTCTTCGGTCTGTTAGGGAAGTTGCCACACTTAGACGCCTTGAAAGGAAAATTTATTCAGCGAAGTTCCCAGTGTTTTGCGATGGCCTCCCTTCGCAGCGCCAATACAGCAGGGACTCAGGTTTGCTGCTAACTTGGCTAGGTGACCCTGCATACAGAAGCAGCCGTTTCCCTTTGGAAGCTTGGATCCCGGTGTCTTAGGGGCTGCTTGCAAGACCCTGCTATTGCCCAGCAGCTATCCTCTGCCCCTACGCCTGTGTAGGAAGCGAGTATTTTAGCCTGATAAGCAGGGCTCTTGCAACTCTGGAGGAGCGATAATTCTGCAGCCCACGTTCGTCCTGGGAAACCGTGAGACGACCCTTGGCCTCAGTGTAGTGGCGAAATTTGCGCCGGACAAGTTCTGCCTGCCGCAGTTTCCATGAGTTCTCCACCGTTTGGGGGCTTAAATGGGGAGCGAGGAGAGCTGTCGGCTCTCACAGAACTCTGGCCTCCGCACTGTTTGCCATGCAACTGAACTCAAGACCACACGTCTCCTCTCGGCCTGCTGAGAAACAGGCCGCCGTGTAGGCCCTTGTCAACATTTCCTGGCATGCAGAGTCCAAGGCGACACACTGTCCTCTTCCTTGGAAACCTATGTTGCCCCAGCTTGCCAAAGGCTACTGAAGGCAGTCCTAACCAGTCTCGCGTGCTGGGCAACTTGGATTCAGTTACGAAAAGCCACCTGCATTGAGGTGAACACTCTGCTCAGCGTTCTTTCCGGGAGCTCACACTCGCCCCCTCTCTAGGTGAAGCGGGATGTCGAGGTGAGGTCCAAACTGAGCAAAGAGCACAATCGCTCACTTTGCAGTGGTAGTCGTCATAAGAGGCATTGCTTACGACGCCTTGCTAAGGTCTTCGGTCTGTTAGGGAAGTTGCCACACTTAGACGCCTTGAAAGGAAAATTTATTCAGCGAAGTTCCCAGTGTTTTGCGATGGCCTCCCTTCGCAGCGCCAATACAGCAGGGACTCAGGTTTGCTGCTAACTTGGCTAGGTGACCCTGCATACAGAAGCAGCCGTTTCCCTTTGGAAGCTTGGATCCCGGTGTCTTAGGGGCTGCTTGCAAGACCCTGCTATTGCCCAGCAGCTATCCTCTGCCCCTACGCCTGTGTAGGAAGCGAGTATTTTAGCCTGATGAGCAGGGCTCTTGCAACTCTGGAGGAGCGATAATTCTGCAGCCCACGTTCGTCCTGGGAAACCGTGAGACGACCCTTGGCCTCAGTGTAGTGGCGAAATTTGCGCCGGACAAGTTCTGCCTGCCGCAGTTTCCATGAGTTCTCCACCGTTTGGGGGCTTAAATGGGGAGCGAGGAGAGCTGTCGGCTCTCACAGAACTCTGGCCTCCGCACTGTTTGCCATGCAACTGAACTCAAGACCACACGTCTCCTCTCGGCCTGCTGAGAAACAGGCCGCCGTGTAGGCCCTTGTCAACATTTCCTGGCATGCAGAGTCCAAGGCGACACACTGTCCTCTTCCTTGGAAACCTATGTTGCCCCAGCTTGCCAAAGGCTACTGAAGGCAGTCCTAACCAGTCTCGCGTGCTGGGCAACTTGGATTCAGTTACGAAAAGCCACCTGCATTGAGGTGAACACTCTGCTCAGCGTTCTTTCCGGGAGCTCACACTCGCCCCCTCTCTAGGTGAAGCGGGATGTCGAGGTGAGGTCCAAACTGAGCAAAGAGCACAATCGCTCACTTTGCAGTGGTAGTCGTCATAAGAGGCATTGCTTACGACGCCTTGCTAAGGTCTTCGGTCTGTTAGGGAAGTTGCCACACTTAGACGCCTTGAAAGGAAAATTTATTCAGCGAAGTTCCCAGTGTTTTGCGATGGCCTCCCTTCGCAGCGCCAATACAGCAGGGACTCAGGTTTGCTGCTAACTTGGCTAGGTGACCCTGCATACAGAAGCAGCCGTTTCCCTTTGGAAGCTTGGATCCCGGTGTCTTAGGGGCTGCTTGCAAGACCCTGCTATTGCCCAGCAGCTATCCTCTGCCCCTACGCCTGTGTAGGAAGCGAGTATTTTAGCCTGATAAGCAGGGCTCTTGCAACTCTGGAGGAGCGATAATTCTGCAGCCCACGTTCGTCCTGGGAAACCGTGAGACGACCCTTGGCCTCAGTGTAGTGGCGAAATTTGCGCCGGACAAGTTCTGCCTGCCGCAGTTTCCATGAGTTCTCCACCGTTTGGGGGCTTAAATGGGGAGCGAGGAGAGCTGTCGGCTCTCACAGAACTCTGGCCTCCGCACTGTTTGCCATGCAACTGAACTCAAGACCACACGTCTCCTCTCGGCCTGCTGAGAAACAGGCCGCCGTGTAGGCCCTTGTCAACATTTCCTGGCATGCAGAGTCCAAGGCGACACACTGTCCTCTTCCTTGGAAACCTATGTTGCCCCAGCTTGCCAAAGGCTACTGAAGGCAGTCCTAACCAGTCTCGCGTGCTGGGCAACTTGGATTCAGTTACGAAAAGCCACCTGCATTGAGGTGAACACTCTGCTCAGCGTTCTTTCCGGGAGCTCACACTCGCCCCCTCTCTAGGTGAAGCGGGATGTCGAGGTGAGGTCCAAACTGAGCAAAGAGCACAATCGCTCACTTTGCAGTGGTAGTCGTCATAAGAGGCATTGCTTACGACGCCTTGCTAAGGTCTTCGGTCTGTTAGGGAAGTTGCCACACTTAGACGCCTTGAAAGGAAAATTTATTCAGCGAAGTTCCCAGTGTTTTGCGATGGCCTCCCTTCGCAGCGCCAATACAGCAGGGACTCAGGTTTGCTGCTAACTTGGCTAGGTGACCCTGCATACAGAAGCAGCCGTTTCCCTTTGGAAGCTTGGATCCCGGTGTCTTAGGGGCTGCTTGCAAGACCCTGCTATTGCCCAGCAGCTATCCTCTGCCCCTACGCCTGTGTAGGAAGCGAGTATTTTAGCCTGATAAGCAGGGCTCTTGCAACTCTGGAGGAGCGATAATTCTGCAGCCCACGTTCGTCCTGGGAAACCGTGAGACGACCCTTGGCCTCAGTGTAGTGGCGAAATTTGCGCCGGACAAGTTCTGCCTGCCGCAGTTTCCATGAGTTCTCCACCGTTTGGGGGCTTAAATGGGGAGCGAGGAGAGCTGTCGGCTCTCACAGAACTCTGGCCTCCGCACTGTTTGCCATGCAACTGAACTCAAGACCACACGTCTCCTCTCGGCCTGCTGAGAAACAGGCCGCCGTGTAGGCCCTTGTCAACATTTCCTGGCATTCAGAGTCCAAGGCGACACACTGTCCTCTTCCTTGGAAACCTATGTTGCCCCAGCTTGCCAAAGGCTACTGAAGGCAGTCCTAACCAGTCTCGCGTGCTGGGCAACTTGGATTCAGTTACGAAAAGCCACCTGCATTGAGGTGAACACTCTGCTCAGCGTTCTTTCCGGGAGCTCACACTCGCCCCCTCTCTAGGTGAAGCGGGATGTCGAGGTGAGGTCCAAACTGAGCAAAGAGCACAATCGCTCACTTTGCAGTGGTAGTCGTCATAAGAGGCATTGCTTACGACGCCTTGCTAAGGTCTTCGGTCTGTTAGGGAAGTTGCCACACTTAGACGCCTTGAAAGGAAAATTTATTCAGCGAAGTTCCCAGTGTTTTGCGATGGCCTCCCTTCGCAGCGCCAATACAGCAGGGACTCAGGTTTGCTGCTAACTTGGCTAGGTGACCCTGCATACAGAAGCAGCCGTTTCCCTTTGGAAGCTTGGATCCCGGTGTCTTAGGGGCTGCTTGCAAGACCCTGCTATTGCCCAGCAGCTATCCTCTGCCCCTACGCCTGTGTAGGAAGCGAGTATTTTAGCCTGATGAGCAGGGCTCTTGCAACTCTGGAGGAGCGATAATTCTGCAGCCCACGTTCGTCCTGGGAATCCGCAAGGCGAACCTTGGCCTCAGTGTAGTGGCGAAATTTGCGCCGGACAAGTTCTGCCTGCCGCAGTTTCCATGAGTTCTCCACCGTTTGGGGGCATAAATGGAGAGCGAGGAGAGCTGTCGGCTCTCACAGAACTCTGGCCTCCGCACTTTTTGCCATGCAACTGAACTGAAGACCACACGTCGCCTCCCGGCCTGCTGAGAAACAGGCCGCCGTGTAGGCCCTTGTCAGTATTTCCTGGTGTGCAGAGTCCAAGGCGACACACTGTCCTCTAGCTTGGAAACCTACGTTGCCCCAGCTTGCCAAAGGCTACCGAAGGCATTCCTAACCAGTCTCGCCTGCTGGGCAACTTGGATGTAGTTACGAAAAGCCACCTGCATTGAGGTGAACACTCTGCTCAGCGTTCTTTCCGGGAGCTCACACTCGCCCCCTCTGTAGCTGAAGCAGGATGTCGAGGTGAGGTCCAAACTGAGCAAAGAGCACCATCGCTCACTTTGCAGTGGTAGTCGTCGTAAGAGGCATTGCTTACGAAGCCTTGCTAAGGTTCGGTCTGTTAGGGAAGTTGCCACACTTAGACGCCTTGAAAGGAAAATTTATTCAGCGAAGTTCCAAGTGTTTTGCGATAGTCTCCCTTCGCAGCGCCAATACAGCAGGGACTCAGGTTTGCTGCTAACTTGGCTAGGTGACCCTGCATACAGAAGCAGTCCTTTCCCTTTGGAAGCTTGGATCTCGGTTTCTTAGTGGGGGCTTGCAGGACCCTGCTATTGCCCAGCAGCTATCCTCTGCCCCTATGCCTGTGTAGGAAGCGAGTATTCTAGCCTGAGAAGCAGGACTCTTGCAACTCTGGAGGAGCGATAATTCTGCAGCCCACGTTCGTCCTGGGAAACCGCGAGGCGACCCTTGGCCTCAGTGTAGTGGCGAAATTTGCGCCGGACAAGTTCTGCCTGCCGCAGTTTCCATGAGTTCTCCACCGTTTGGGGGCTTAAATGGAGAGCGAGGAGAGCTGTCGGCTCTCACAGAATTCTGGCCTCCGCACTGTTTGCCATGCAACTGAACTCAAGACCACACGTCTCCTCCCGGCCTGCTGAGAAACAGGCCGCCGTGTAGGCCATTCGTAACACTTCTTGGCATGTAGACTCCAAGGCGACACACTGTCCTCTTCCTTGGAAAAATAGGGTGCCCCAGCTTGCCAACGCTCACGAAGGCAGTCCGAGCCAGTCTCATGTGCTGGGCCACTTGCATTCAGTGAGGAAAAGCCACCTGCATTGAGGTGAGCACTCTGCTCAGCGTTCTTCCCGGGAGCTCACAATTGCCACCTCTCTAGGTTAAGCAGGAAGTCGAAGTGAGGACCAACCTGAGCAAAGAGCACAATTCCTCACTTTGCTTTAGGTTCAGAAGGAAGTCGAAGTGAGGACCAACCTGAGCAAAGAGCACAATTCCTCACGTTGCACTAGTAGTCCTCGTGAGAGGAATTGCCAACTACGCCTGGCTAAGGCCTTCCCTGTGTTAAGGAACCAGCCACACTTAGACGCCTTGAAAGGAAAATGTATTCAGCGAAGTTCCCATTGTTTGGCGATGGCCAACTTTTGCAGCGCCAGTACTGCAGGGACTTAGGTTTGCCGCTAACTAGGCTGGGTGACACGGCATACAGAAGCAGGCGTTTCTCTTTGGAAGCTTGGATCCCGGTGTCTTAGGGGCTGCTTGCAAGACCCTGCTATTGCCCAGCAACTATCCTCTGCCCCTACGCCTGTGTAGGAAGCGAGTATTCTAGCCTGAGAAGCAGAGCTCTTGCAACTCTGGAGGAGCGATAATTCTGCAGCCCACGTTCGTCCTGGGAAACCGTGAGACGACCCTTGGCCTCAGTGTAGTGGCGAAATTTGCGCCGGACAAGTTCTGCCTGCCGCAGTTTCCATGAGTTCTCCACCGTTTGGGGGCTTAAATGGGGAGCGAGGAGAGCTGTCGGCTCTCACAGAACTCTGGCCTCCGCACTGTTTGCCATGCAACTGAACTCAAGACCACACGTCTCCTCTCGGCCTGCTGAGAAACAGGCCGCCGTGTAGGCCCTTGTCAACATTTCCTGGCATGCAGAGTCCAAGGCGACACACTGTCCTCTTCCTTGGAAACCTATGTTGCCCCAGCTTGCCAAAGGCTACTGAAGGCAGTCCTAACCAGTCTCGCGTGCTGGGCAACTTGGATTCAGTTACGAAAAGCCACCTGCATTGAGGTGAACACTCTGCTCAGCGTTCTTTCCGGGAGCTCACACTCGCCCCCTCTCTAGGTGAAGCGGGATGTCGAGGTGAGGTCCAAACTGAGCAAAGAGCACAATCGCTCACTTTGCAGTGGTAGTCGTCATAAGAGGCATTGCTTACGACGCCTTGCTAAGGTCTTCGGTCTGTTAGGGAAGTTGCCACACTTAGACGCCTTGAAAGGAAAATTTATTCAGCGAAGTTCCCAGTGTTTTGCGATGGCCTCCCTTCGCAGCGCCAATACAGCAGGGACTCAGGTTTGCTGCTAACTTGGCTAGGTGACCCTGCATACAGAAGCAGCCGTTTCCCTTTGGAAGCTTGGATCCCGGTGTCTTAGGGGCTGCTTGCAAGACCCTGCTATTGCCCAGCAGCTATCCTCTGCCCCTACGCCTGTGTAGGAAGCGAGTATTTTAGCCTGATAAGCAGGGCTCTTGCAACTCTGGAGGAGCGATAATTCTGCAGCCCACGTTCGTCCTGGGAAACCGTGAGACGACCCTTGGCCTCAGTGTAGTGGCGAAATTTGCGCCGGACAAGTTCTGCCTGCCGCAGTTTCCATGAGTTCTCCACCGTTTGGGGGCTTAAATGGGGAGCGAGGAGAGCTGTCGGCTCTCACAGAACTCTGGCCTCCGCACTGTTTGCCATGCAACTGAACTCAAGACCACACGTCTCCTCTCGGCCTGCTGAGAAACAGGCCGCCGTGTAGGCCCTTGTCAACATTTCCTGGCATTCAGAGTCCAAGGCGACACACTGTCCTCTTCCTTGGAAACCTATGTTGCCCCAGCTTGCCAAAGGCTACTGAAGGCAGTCCTAACCAGTCTCGCGTGCTGGGCAACTTGGATTCAGTTACGAAAAGCCACCTGCATTGAGGTGAACACTCTGCTCAGCGTTCTTTCCGGGAGCTCACACTCGCCCCCTCTCTAGGTGAAGCGGGATGTCGAGGTGAGGTCCAAACTGAGCAAAGAGCACAATCGCTCACTTTGCAGTGGTAGTCGTCATAAGAGGCATTGCTTACGACGCCTTGCTAAGGTCTTCGGTCTGTTAGGGAAGTTGCCACACTTAGACGCCTTGAAAGGAAAATTTATTCAGCGAAGTTCCCAGTGTTTTGCGATGGCCTCCCTTCGCAGCGCCAATACAGCAGGGACTCAGGTTTGCTGCTAACTTGGCTAGGTGACCCTGCATACAGAAGCAGCCGTTTCCCTTTGGAAGCTTGGATCCCGGTGTCTTAGGGGCTGCTTGCAAGACCCTGCTATTGCCCAGCAGCTATCCTCTGCCCCTACGCCTGTGTAGGAAGCGAGTATTTTAGCCTGATGAGCAGGGCTCTTGCAACTCTGGAGGAGCGATAATTCTGCAGCCCACGTTCGTCCTGGGAATCCGCAAGGCGAACCTTGGCCTCAGTGTAGTGGCGAAATTTGCGCCGGACAAGTTCTGCCTGCCGCAGTTTCCATGAGTTCTCCACCGTTTGGGGGCATAAATGGAGAGCGAGGAGAGCTGTCGGCTCTCACAGAACTCTGGCCTCCGCACTTTTTGCCATGCAACTGAACTGAAGACCACACGTCGCCTCCCGGCCTGCTGAGAAACAGGCCGCCGTGTAGGCCCTTGTCAGTATTTCCTGGTGTGCAGAGTCCAAGGCGACACACTGTCCTCTAGCTTGGAAACCTACGTTGCCCCAGCTTGCCAAAGGCTACCGAAGGCATTCCTAACCAGTCTCGCCTGCTGGGCAACTTGGATGTAGTTACGAAAAGCCACCTGCATTGAGGTGAACACTCTGCTCAGCGTTCTTTCCGGGAGCTCACACTCGCCCCCTCTGTAGCTGAAGCAGGATGTCGAGGTGAGGTCCAAACTGAGCAAAGAGCACCATCGCTCACTTTGCAGTGGTAGTCGTCGTAAGAGGCATTGCTTACGAAGCCTTGCTAAGGTTCGGTCTGTTAGGGAAGTTGCCACACTTAGACGCCTTGAAAGGAAAATTTATTCAGCGAAGTTCCAAGTGTTTTGCGATAGTCTCCCTTCGCAGCGCCAATACAGCAGGGACTCAGGTTTGCTGCTAACTTGGCTAGGTGACCCTGCATACAGAAGCAGTCCTTTCCCTTTGGAAGCTTGGATCTCGGTTTCTTAGTGGGGGCTTGCAGGACCCTGCTATTGCCCAGCAGCTATCCTCTGCCCCTATGCCTGTGTAGGAAGCGAGTATTCTAGCCTGAGAAGCAGGACTCTTGCAACTCTGGAGGAGCGATAATTCTGCAGCCCACGTTCGTCCTGGGAAACCGCGAGGCGACCCTTGGCCTCAGTGTAGTGGCGAAATTTGCGCCGGACAAGTTCTGCCTGCCGCAGTTTCCATGAGTTCTCCACCGTTTGGGGGCTTAAATGGAGAGCGAGGAGAGCTGTCGGCTCTCACAGAATTCTGGCCTCCGCACTGTTTGCCATGCAACTGAACTCAAGACCACACGTCTCCTCCCGGCCTGCTGAGAAACAGGCCGCCGTGTAGGCCATTCGTAACACTTCTTGGCATGTAGACTCCAAGGCGACACACTGTCCTCTTCCTTGGAAAAATAGGGTGCCCCAGCTTGCCAACGCTCACGAAGGCAGTCCGAGCCAGTCTCATGTGCTGGGCCACTTGCATTCAGTGAGGAAAAGCCACCTGCATTGAGGTGAGCACTCTGCTCAGCGTTCTTCCCGGGAGCTCACAATTGCCACCTCTCTAGGTTAAGCAGGAAGTCGAAGTGAGGACCAACCTGAGCAAAGAGCACAATTCCTCACTTTGCTTTAGGTTCAGAAGGAAGTCGAAGTGAGGACCAACCTGAGCAAAGAGCACAATTCCTCACGTTGCACTAGTAGTCCTCGTGAGAGGAATTGCCAACTACGCCTGGCTAAGGCCTTCCCTGTGTTAAGGAACCAGCCACACTTAGACGCCTTGAAAGGAAAATGTATTCAGCGAAGTTCCCATTGTTTGGCGATGGCCAACTTTTGCAGCGCCAGTACTGCAGGGACTTAGGTTTGCCGCTAACTAGGCTGGGTGACACGGCATACAGAAGCAGGCGTTTCTCTTTGGAAGCTTGGATCCCGGTGTCTTAGGGGCTGCTTGCAAGACCCTGCTATTGCCCAGCAGCTATCCTCTGCCCCTACGCCTGTGTAGGAAGCGAGTATTTTAGCCTGATAAGCAGGGCTCTTGCAACTCTGGAGGAGCGATAATTCTGCAGCCCACGTTCGTCCTGGGAAACCGTGAGACGACCCTTGGCCTCAGTGTAGTGGCGAAATTTGCGCCGGACAAGTTCTGCCTGCCGCAGTTTCCATGAGTTCTCCACCGTTTGGGGGCTTAAATGGGGAGCGAGGAGAGCTGTCGGCTCTCACAGAACTCTGGCCTCCGCACTGTTTGCCATGCAACTGAACTCAAGACCACACGTCTCCTCTCGGCCTGCTGAGAAACAGGCCGCCGTGTAGGCCCTTGTCAACATTTCCTGGCATGCAGAGTCCAAGGCGACACACTGTCCTCTTCCTTGGAAACCTATGTTGCCCCAGCTTGCCAAAGGCTACTGAAGGCAGTCCTAACCAGTCTCGCGTGCTGGGCAACTTGGATTCAGTTACGAAAAGCCACCTGCATTGAGGTGAACACTCTGCTCAGCGTTCTTTCCGGGAGCTCACACTCGCCCCCTCTCTAGGTGAAGCGGGATGTCGAGGTGAGGTCCAAACTGAGCAAAGAGCACAATCGCTCACTTTGCAGTGGTAGTCGTCATAAGAGGCATTGCTTACGACGCCTTGCTAAGGTCTTCGGTCTGTTAGGGAAGTTGCCACACTTAGACGCCTTGAAAGGAAAATTTATTCAGCGAAGTTCCCAGTGTTTTGCGATGGCCTCCCTTCGCAGCGCCAATACAGCAGGGACTCAGGTTTGCTGCTAACTTGGCTAGGTGACCCTGCATACAGAAGCAGCCGTTTCCCTTTGGAAGCTTGGATCCCGGTGTCTTAGGGGCTGCTTGCAAGACCCTGCTATTGCCCAGCAGCTATCCTCTGCCCCTACGCCTGTGTAGGAAGCGAGTATTTTAGCCTGATAAGCAGGGCTCTTGCAACTCTGGAGGAGCGATAATTCTGCAGCCCACGTTCGTCCTGGGAAACCGTGAGACGACCCTTGGCCTCAGTGTAGTGGCGAAATTTGCGCCGGACAAGTTCTGCCTGCCGCAGTTTCCATGAGTTCTCCACCGTTTGGGGGCTTAAATGGGGAGCGAGGAGAGCTGTCGGCTCTCACAGAACTCTGGCCTCCGCACTGTTTGCCATGCAACTGAACTCAAGACCACACGTCTCCTCTCGGCCTGCTGAGAAACAGGCCGCCGTGTAGGCCCTTGTCAACATTTCCTGGCATGCAGAGTCCAAGGCGACACACTGTCCTCTTCCTTGGAAACCTATGTTGCCCCAGCTTGCCAAAGGCTACTGAAGGCAGTCCTAACCAGTCTCGCGTGCTGGGCAACTTGGATTCAGTTACGAAAAGCCACCTGCATTGAGGTGAACACTCTGCTCAGCGTTCTTTCCGGGAGCTCACACTCGCCCCCTCTCTAGGTGAAGCGGGATGTCGAGGTGAGGTCCAAACTGAGCAAAGAGCACAATCGCTCACTTTGCAGTGGTAGTCGTCATAAGAGGCATTGCTTACGACGCCTTGCTAAGGTCTTCGGTCTGTTAGGGAAGTTGCCACACTTAGACGCCTTGAAAGGAAAATTTATTCAGCGAAGTTCCCAGTGTTTTGCGATGGCCTCCCTTCGCAGCGCCAATACAGCAGGGACTCAGGTTTGCTGCTAACTTGGCTAGGTGACCCTGCATACAGAAGCAGCCGTTTCCCTTTGGAAGCTTGGATCCCGGTGTCTTAGGGGCTGCTTGCAAGACCCTGCTATTGCCCAGCAGCTATCCTCTGCCCCTACGCCTGTGTAGGAAGCGAGTATTTTAGCCTGATGAGCAGGGCTCTTGCAACTCTGGAGGAGCGATAATTCTGCAGCCCACGTTCGTCCTGGGAAACCGTGAGACGACCCTTGGCCTCAGTGTAGTGGCGAAATTTGCGCCGGACAAGTTCTGCCTGCCGCAGTTTCCATGAGTTCTCCACCGTTTGGGGGCTTAAATGGGGAGCGAGGAGAGCTGTCGGCTCTCACAGAACTCTGGCCTCCGCACTGTTTGCCATGCAACTGAACTCAAGACCACACGTCTCCTCTCGGCCTGCTGAGAAACAGGCCGCCGTGTAGGCCCTTGTCAACATTTCCTGGCATGCAGAGTCCAAGGCGACACACTGTCCTCTTCCTTGGAAACCTATGTTGCCCCAGCTTGCCAAAGGCTACTGAAGGCAGTCCTAACCAGTCTCGCGTGCTGGGCAACTTGGATTCAGTTACGAAAAGCCACCTGCATTGAGGTGAACACTCTGCTCAGCGTTCTTTCCGGGAGCTCACACTCGCCCCCTCTCTAGGTGAAGCGGGATGTCGAGGTGAGGTCCAAACTGAGCAAAGAGCACAATCGCTCACTTTGCAGTGGTAGTCGTCATAAGAGGCATTGCTTACGACGCCTTGCTAAGGTCTTCGGTCTGTTAGGGAAGTTGCCACACTTAGACGCCTTGAAAGGAAAATTTATTCAGCGAAGTTCCCAGTGTTTTGCGATGGCCTCCCTTCGCAGCGCCAATACAGCAGGGACTCAGGTTTGCTGCTAACTTGGCTAGGTGACCCTGCATACAGAAGCAGCCGTTTCCCTTTGGAAGCTTGGATCCCGGTGTCTTAGGGGCTGCTTGCAAGACCCTGCTATTGCCCAGCAGCTATCCTCTGCCCCTACGCCTGTGTAGGAAGCGAGTATTTTAGCCTGATAAGCAGGGCTCTTGCAACTCTGGAGGAGCGATAATTCTGCAGCCCACGTTCGTCCTGGGAAACCGTGAGACGACCCTTGGCCTCAGTGTAGTGGCGAAATTTGCGCCGGACAAGTTCTGCCTGCCGCAGTTTCCATGAGTTCTCCACCGTTTGGGGGCTTAAATGGGGAGCGAGGAGAGCTGTCGGCTCTCACAGAACTCTGGCCTCCGCACTGTTTGCCATGCAACTGAACTCAAGACCACACGTCTCCTCTCGGCCTGCTGAGAAACAGGCCGCCGTGTAGGCCCTTGTCAACATTTCCTGGCATGCAGAGTCCAAGGCGACACACTGTCCTCTTCCTTGGAAACCTATGTTGCCCCAGCTTGCCAAAGGCTACTGAAGGCAGTCCTAACCAGTCTCGCGTGCTGGGCAACTTGGATTCAGTTACGAAAAGCCACCTGCATTGAGGTGAACACTCTGCTCAGCGTTCTTTCCGGGAGCTCACACTCGCCCCCTCTCTAGGTGAAGCGGGATGTCGAGGTGAGGTCCAAACTGAGCAAAGAGCACAATCGCTCACTTTGCAGTGGTAGTCGTCATAAGAGGCATTGCTTACGACGCCTTGCTAAGGTCTTCGGTCTGTTAGGGAAGTTGCCACACTTAGACGCCTTGAAAGGAAAATTTATTCAGCGAAGTTCCCAGTGTTTTGCGATGGCCTCCCTTCGCAGCGCCAATACAGCAGGGACTCAGGTTTGCTGCTAACTTGGCTAGGTGACCCTGCATACAGAAGCAGCCGTTTCCCTTTGGAAGCTTGGATCCCGGTGTCTTAGGGGCTGCTTGCAAGACCCTGCTATTGCCCAGCAGCTATCCTCTGCCCCTACGCCTGTGTAGGAAGCGAGTATTTTAGCCTGATAAGCAGGGCTCTTGCAACTCTGGAGGAGCGATAATTCTGCAGCCCACGTTCGTCCTGGGAAACCGTGAGACGACCCTTGGCCTCAGTGTAGTGGCGAAATTTGCGCCGGACAAGTTCTGCCTGCCGCAGTTTCCATGAGTTCTCCACCGTTTGGGGGCTTAAATGGGGAGCGAGGAGAGCTGTCGGCTCTCACAGAACTCTGGCCTCCGCACTGTTTGCCATGCAACTGAACTCAAGACCACACGTCTCCTCTCGGCCTGCTGAGAAACAGGCCGCCGTGTAGGCCCTTGTCAACATTTCCTGGCATGCAGAGTCCAAGGCGACACACTGTCCTCTTCCTTGGAAACCTATGTTGCCCCAGCTTGCCAAAGGCTACTGAAGGCAGTCCTAACCAGTCTCGCGTGCTGGGCAACTTGGATTCAGTTACGAAAAGCCACCTGCATTGAGGTGAACACTCTGCTCAGCGTTCTTTCCGGGAGCTCACACTCGCCCCCTCTCTAGGTGAAGCGGGATGTCGAGGTGAGGTCCAAACTGAGCAAAGAGCACAATCGCTCACTTTGCAGTGGTAGTCGTCATAAGAGGCATTGCTTACGACGCCTTGCTAAGGTCTTCGGTCTGTTAGGGAAGTTGCCACACTTAGACGCCTTGAAAGGAAAATTTATTCAGCGAAGTTCCCAGTGTTTTGCGATGGCCTCCCTTCGCAGCGCCAATACAGCAGGGACTCAGGTTTGCTGCTAACTTGGCTAGGTGACCCTGCATACAGAAGCAGCCGTTTCCCTTTGGAAGCTTGGATCCCGGTGTCTTAGGGGCTGCTTGCAAGACCCTGCTATTGCCCAGCAGCTATCCTCTGCCCCTACGCCTGTGTAGGAAGCGAGTATTTTAGCCTGATAAGCAGGGCTCTTGCAACTCTGGAGGAGCGATAATTCTGCAGCCCACGTTCGTCCTGGGAAACCGTGAGACGACCCTTGGCCTCAGTGTAGTGGCGAAATTTGCGCCGGACAAGTTCTGCCTGCCGCAGTTTCCATGAGTTCTCCACCGTTTGGGGGCTTAAATGGGGAGCGAGGAGAGCTGTCGGCTCTCACAGAACTCTGGCCTCCGCACTGTTTGCCATGCAACTGAACTCAAGACCACACGTCTCCTCTCGGCCTGCTGAGAAACAGGCCGCCGTGTAGGCCCTTGTCAACATTTCCTGGCATGCAGAGTCCAAGGCGACACACTGTCCTCTTCCTTGGAAACCTACGTTGCCCCAGCTTGCCAAAGGCTACTGAAGGCAGTCCTAACCAGTCTCGCGTGCTGGGCAACTTGGATTCAGTTACGAAAAGCCACCTGCATTGAGGTGAACACTCTGCTCAGCGTTCTTTCCGGGAGCTCACACTCGCCCCCTCTGTAGCTGAAGCAGGATGTCGAGGTGAGGTCCAAACTGAGCAAAGAGCACCATCGCTCACTTTGCAGTGGTAGTCGTCGTAAGAGGCATTGCTTACGAAGCCTTGCTAAGGTTCGGTCTGTTAGGGAAGTTGCCACACTTAGACGCCTTGAAAGGAAAATTTATTCAGCGAAGTTCCAAGTGTTTTGCGATAGTCTCCCTTCGCAGCGCCAATACAGCAGGGACTCAGGTTTGCTGCTAACTTGGCTAGGTGACCCTGCATACAGAAGCAGTCCTTTCCCTTTGGAAGCTTGGATCTCGGTTTCTTAGTGGGGGCTTGCAGGACCCTGCTATTGCCCAGCAGCTATCCTCTGCCCCTATGCCTGTGTAGGAAGCGAGTATTCTAGCCTGAGAAGCAGGACTCTTGCAACTCTGGAGGAGCGATAATTCTGCAGCCCACGTTCGTCCTGGGAAACCGCGAGGCGACCCTTGGCCTCAGTGTAGTGGCGAAATTTGCGCCGGACAAGTTCTGCCTGCCGCAGTTTCCATGAGTTCTCCACCGTTTGGGGGCTTAAATGGAGAGCGAGGAGAGCTGTCGGCTCTCACAGAATTCTGGCCTCCGCACTGTTTGCCATGCAACTGAACTCAAGACCACACGTCTCCTCCCGGCCTGCTGAGAAACAGGCCGCCGTGTAGGCCATTCGTAACACTTCTTGGCATGTAGACTCCAAGGCGACACACTGTCCTCTTCCTTGGAAAAATAGGGTGCCCCAGCTTGCCAACGCTCACGAAGGCAGTCCGAGCCAGTCTCATGTGCTGGGCCACTTGCATTCAGTGAGGAAAAGCCACCTGCATTGAGGTGAGCACTCTGCTCAGCGTTCTTCCCGGGAGCTCACAATTGCCACCTCTCTAGGTTAAGCAGGAAGTCGAAGTGAGGACCAACCTGAGCAAAGAGCACAATTCCTCACTTTGCTTTAGGTTCAGAAGGAAGTCGAAGTGAGGACCAACCTGAGCAAAGAGCACAATTCCTCACGTTGCACTAGTAGTCCTCGTGAGAGGAATTGCCAACTACGCCTGGCTAAGGCCTTCCCTGTGTTAAGGAACCAGCCACACTTAGACGCCTTGAAAGGAAAATGTATTCAGCGAAGTTCCCATTGTTTGGCGATGGCCAACTTTTGCAGCGCCAGTACTGCAGGGACTTAGGTTTGCCGCTAACTAGGCTGGGTGACACGGCATACAGAAGCAGGCGTTTCTCTTTGGAAGCTTGGATCCCGGTGTCTTAGGGGCTGCTTGCAAGACCCTGCTATTGCCCAGCAGCTATCCTCTGCCCCTACGCCTGTGTAGGAAGCGAGTATTTTAGCCTGATAAGCAGGGCTCTTGCAACTCTGGAGGAGCGATAATTCTGCAGCCCACGTTCGTCCTGGGAAACCGTGAGACGACCCTTGGCCTCAGTGTAGTGGCGAAATTTGCGCCGGACAAGTTCTGCCTGCCGCAGTTTCCATGAGTTCTCCACCGTTTGGGGGCTTAAATGGGGAGCGAGGAGAGCTGTCGGCTCTCACAGAACTCTGGCCTCCGCACTGTTTGCCATGCAACTGAACTCAAGACCACACGTCTCCTCTCGGCCTGCTGAGAAACAGGCCGCCGTGTAGGCCCTTGTCAACATTTCCTGGCATGCAGAGTCCAAGGCGACACACTGTCCTCTTCCTTGGAAACCTATGTTGCCCCAGCTTGCCAAAGGCTACTGAAGGCAGTCCTAACCAGTCTCGCGTGCTGGGCAACTTGGATTCAGTTACGAAAAGCCACCTGCATTGAGGTGAACACTCTGCTCAGCGTTCTTTCCGGGAGCTCACACTCGCCCCCTCTCTAGGTGAAGCGGGATGTCGAGGTGAGGTCCAAACTGAGCAAAGAGCACAATCGCTCACTTTGCAGTGGTAGTCGTCATAAGAGGCATTGCTTACGACGCCTTGCTAAGGTCTTCGGTCTGTTAGGGAAGTTGCCACACTTAGACGCCTTGAAAGGAAAATTTATTCAGCGAAGTTCCCAGTGTTTTGCGATGGCCTCCCTTCGCAGCGCCAATACAGCAGGGACTCAGGTTTGCTGCTAACTTGGCTAGGTGACCCTGCATACAGAAGCAGCCGTTTCCCTTTGGAAGCTTGGATCCCGGTGTCTTAGGGGCTGCTTGCAAGACCCTGCTATTGCCCAGCAGCTATCCTCTGCCCCTACGCCTGTGTAGGAAGCGAGTATTTTAGCCTGATAAGCAGGGCTCTTGCAACTCTGGAGGAGCGATAATTCTGCAGCCCACGTTCGTCCTGGGAAACCGTGAGACGACCCTTGGCCTCAGTGTAGTGGCGAAATTTGCGCCGGACAAGTTCTGCCTGCCGCAGTTTCCATGAGTTCTCCACCGTTTGGGGGCTTAAATGGGGAGCGAGGAGAGCTGTCGGCTCTCACAGAACTCTGGCCTCCGCACTGTTTGCCATGCAACTGAACTCAAGACCACACGTCTCCTCTCGGCCTGCTGAGAAACAGGCCGCCGTGTAGGCCCTTGTCAACATTTCCTGGCATGCAGAGTCCAAGGCGACACACTGTCCTCTTCCTTGGAAACCTATGTTGCCCCAGCTTGCCAAAGGCTACTGAAGGCAGTCCTAACCAGTCTCGCGTGCTGGGCAACTTGGATTCAGTTACGAAAAGCCACCTGCATTGAGGTGAACACTCTGCTCAGCGTTCTTTCCGGGAGCTCACACTCGCCCCCTCTCTAGGTGAAGCGGGATGTCGAGGTGAGGTCCAAACTGAGCAAAGAGCACAATCGCTCACTTTGCAGTGGTAGTCGTCATAAGAGGCATTGCTTACGACGCCTTGCTAAGGTCTTCGGTCTGTTAGGGAAGTTGCCACACTTAGACGCCTTGAAAGGAAAATTTATTCAGCGAAGTTCCCAGTGTTTTGCGATGGCCTCCCTTCGCAGCGCCAATACAGCAGGGACTCAGGTTTGCTGCTAACTTGGCTAGGTGACCCTGCATACAGAAGCAGCCGTTTCCCTTTGGAAGCTTGGATCCCGGTGTCTTAGGGGCTGCTTGCAAGACCCTGCTATTGCCCAGCAGCTATCCTCTGCCCCTACGCCTGTGTAGGAAGCGAGTATTTTAGCCTGATGAGCAGGGCTCTTGCAACTCTGGAGGAGCGATAATTCTGCAGCCCACGTTCGTCCTGGGAAACCGTGAGACGACCCTTGGCCTCAGTGTAGTGGCGAAATTTGCGCCGGACAAGTTCTGCCTGCCGCAGTTTCCATGAGTTCTCCACCGTTTGGGGGCTTAAATGGGGAGCGAGGAGAGCTGTCGGCTCTCACAGAACTCTGGCCTCCGCACTGTTTGCCATGCAACTGAACTCAAGACCACACGTCTCCTCTCGGCCTGCTGAGAAACAGGCCGCCGTGTAGGCCCTTGTCAACATTTCCTGGCATGCAGAGTCCAAGGCGACACACTGTCCTCTTCCTTGGAAACCTATGTTGCCCCAGCTTGCCAAAGGCTACTGAAGGCAGTCCTAACCAGTCTCGCGTGCTGGGCAACTTGGATTCAGTTACGAAAAGCCACCTGCATTGAGGTGAACACTCTGCTCAGCGTTCTTTCCGGGAGCTCACACTCGCCCCCTCTCTAGGTGAAGCGGGATGTCGAGGTGAGGTCCAAACTGAGCAAAGAGCACAATCGCTCACTTTGCAGTGGTAGTCGTCATAAGAGGCATTGCTTACGACGCCTTGCTAAGGTCTTCGGTCTGTTAGGGAAGTTGCCACACTTAGACGCCTTGAAAGGAAAATTTATTCAGCGAAGTTCCCAGTGTTTTGCGATGGCCTCCCTTCGCAGCGCCAATACAGCAGGGACTCAGGTTTGCTGCTAACTTGGCTAGGTGACCCTGCATACAGAAGCAGCCGTTTCCCTTTGGAAGCTTGGATCCCGGTGTCTTAGGGGCTGCTTGCAAGACCCTGCTATTGCCCAGCAGCTATCCTCTGCCCCTACGCCTGTGTAGGAAGCGAGTATTTTAGCCTGATAAGCAGGGCTCTTGCAACTCTGGAGGAGCGATAATTCTGCAGCCCACGTTCGTCCTGGGAAACCGTGAGACGACCCTTGGCCTCAGTGTAGTGGCGAAATTTGCGCCGGACAAGTTCTGCCTGCCGCAGTTTCCATGAGTTCTCCACCGTTTGGGGGCTTAAATGGGGAGCGAGGAGAGCTGTCGGCTCTCACAGAACTCTGGCCTCCGCACTGTTTGCCATGCAACTGAACTCAAGACCACACGTCTCCTCTCGGCCTGCTGAGAAACAGGCCGCCGTGTAGGCCCTTGTCAACATTTCCTGGCATGCAGAGTCCAAGGCGACACACTGTCCTCTTCCTTGGAAACCTATGTTGCCCCAGCTTGCCAAAGGCTACTGAAGGCAGTCCTAACCAGTCTCGCGTGCTGGGCAACTTGGATTCAGTTACGAAAAGCCACCTGCATTGAGGTGAACACTCTGCTCAGCGTTCTTTCCGGGAGCTCACACTCGCCCCCTCTCTAGGTGAAGCGGGATGTCGAGGTGAGGTCCAAACTGAGCAAAGAGCACAATCGCTCACTTTGCAGTGGTAGTCGTCATAAGAGGCATTGCTTACGACGCCTTGCTAAGGTCTTCGGTCTGTTAGGGAAGTTGCCACACTTAGACGCCTTGAAAGGAAAATTTATTCAGCGAAGTTCCCAGTGTTTTGCGATGGCCTCCCTTCGCAGCGCCAATACAGCAGGGACTCAGGTTTGCTGCTAACTTGGCTAGGTGACCCTGCATACAGAAGCAGCCGTTTCCCTTTGGAAGCTTGGATCCCGGTGTCTTAGGGGCTGCTTGCAAGACCCTGCTATTGCCCAGCAGCTATCCTCTGCCCCTACGCCTGTGTAGGAAGCGAGTATTTTAGCCTGATAAGCAGGGCTCTTGCAACTCTGGAGGAGCGATAATTCTGCAGCCCACGTTCGTCCTGGGAAACCGTGAGACGACCCTTGGCCTCAGTGTAGTGGCGAAATTTGCGCCGGACAAGTTCTGCCTGCCGCAGTTTCCATGAGTTCTCCACCGTTTGGGGGCTTAAATGGGGAGCGAGGAGAGCTGTCGGCTCTCACAGAACTCTGGCCTCCGCACTGTTTGCCATGCAACTGAACTCAAGACCACACGTCTCCTCTCGGCCTGCTGAGAAACAGGCCGCCGTGTAGGCCCTTGTCAACATTTCCTGGCATGCAGAGTCCAAGGCGACACACTGTCCTCTTCCTTGGAAACCTATGTTGCCCCAGCTTGCCAAAGGCTACTGAAGGCAGTCCTAACCAGTCTCGCGTGCTGGGCAACTTGGATTCAGTTACGAAAAGCCACCTGCATTGAGGTGAACACTCTGCTCAGCGTTCTTTCCGGGAGCTCACACTCGCCCCCTCTCTAGGTGAAGCGGGATGTCGAGGTGAGGTCCAAACTGAGCAAAGAGCACAATCGCTCACTTTGCAGTGGTAGTCGTCATAAGAGGCATTGCTTACGACGCCTTGCTAAGGTCTTCGGTCTGTTAGGGAAGTTGCCACACTTAGACGCCTTGAAAGGAAAATTTATTCAGCGAAGTTCCCAGTGTTTTGCGATGGCCTCCCTTCGCAGCGCCAATACAGCAGGGACTCAGGTTTGCTGCTAACTTGGCTAGGTGACCCTGCATACAGAAGCAGCCGTTTCCCTTTGGAAGCTTGGATCCCGGTGTCTTAGGGGCTGCTTGCAAGACCCTGCTATTGCCCAGCAGCTATCCTCTGCCCCTACGCCTGTGTAGGAAGCGAGTATTTTAGCCTGATAAGCAGGGCTCTTGCAACTCTGGAGGAGCGATAATTCTGCAGCCCACGTTCGTCCTGGGAAACCGTGAGACGACCCTTGGCCTCAGTGTAGTGGCGAAATTTGCGCCGGACAAGTTCTGCCTGCCGCAGTTTCCATGAGTTCTCCACCGTTTGGGGGCTTAAATGGGGAGCGAGGAGAGCTGTCGGCTCTCACAGAACTCTGGCCTCCGCACTGTTTGCCATGCAACTGAACTCAAGACCACACGTCTCCTCTCGGCCTGCTGAGAAACAGGCCGCCGTGTAGGCCCTTGTCAACATTTCCTGGCATGCAGAGTCCAAGGCGACACACTGTCCTCTTCCTTGGAAACCTACGTTGCCCCAGCTTGCCAAAGGCTACTGAAGGCAGTCCTAACCAGTCTCGCGTGCTGGGCAACTTGGATTCAGTTACGAAAAGCCACCTGCATTGAGGTGAACACTCTGCTCAGCGTTCTTTCCGGGAGCTCACACTCGCCCCCTCTGTAGCTGAAGCAGGATGTCGAGGTGAGGTCCAAACTGAGCAAAGAGCACCATCGCTCACTTTGCAGTGGTAGTCGTCGTAAGAGGCATTGCTTACGAAGCCTTGCTAAGGTTCGGTCTGTTAGGGAAGTTGCCACACTTAGACGCCTTGAAAGGAAAATTTATTCAGCGAAGTTCCAAGTGTTTTGCGATAGTCTCCCTTCGCAGCGCCAATACAGCAGGGACTCAGGTTTGCTGCTAACTTGGCTAGGTGACCCTGCATACAGAAGCAGTCCTTTCCCTTTGGAAGCTTGGATCTCGGTTTCTTAGTGGGGGCTTGCAGGACCCTGCTATTGCCCAGCAGCTATCCTCTGCCCCTATGCCTGTGTAGGAAGCGAGTATTCTAGCCTGAGAAGCAGGACTCTTGCAACTCTGGAGGAGCGATAATTCTGCAGCCCACGTTCGTCCTGGGAAACCGCGAGGCGACCCTTGGCCTCAGTGTAGTGGCGAAATTTGCGCCGGACAAGTTCTGCCTGCCGCAGTTTCCATGAGTTCTCCACCGTTTGGGGGCTTAAATGGAGAGCGAGGAGAGCTGTCGGCTCTCACAGAATTCTGGCCTCCGCACTGTTTGCCATGCAACTGAACTCAAGACCACACGTCTCCTCCCGGCCTGCTGAGAAACAGGCCGCCGTGTAGGCCATTCGTAACACTTCTTGGCATGTAGACTCCAAGGCGACACACTGTCCTCTTCCTTGGAAAAATAGGGTGCCCCAGCTTGCCAACGCTCACGAAGGCAGTCCGAGCCAGTCTCATGTGCTGGGCCACTTGCATTCAGTGAGGAAAAGCCACCTGCATTGAGGTGAGCACTCTGCTCAGCGTTCTTCCCGGGAGCTCACAATTGCCACCTCTCTAGGTTAAGCAGGAAGTCGAAGTGAGGACCAACCTGAGCAAAGAGCACAATTCCTCACTTTGCTTTAGGTTCAGAAGGAAGTCGAAGTGAGGACCAACCTGAGCAAAGAGCACAATTCCTCACGTTGCACTAGTAGTCCTCGTGAGAGGAATTGCCAACTACGCCTGGCTAAGGCCTTCCCTGTGTTAAGGAACCAGCCACACTTAGACGCCTTGAAAGGAAAATGTATTCAGCGAAGTTCCCATTGTTTGGCGATGGCCAACTTTTGCAGCGCCAGTACTGCAGGGACTTAGGTTTGCCGCTAACTAGGCTGGGTGACACGGCATACAGAAGCAGGCGTTTCTCTTTGGAAGCTTGGATCCCGGTGTCTTAGGGGCTGCTTGCAAGACCCTGCTATTGCCCAGCAACTATCCTCTGCCCCTACGCCTGTGTAGGAAGCGAGTATTCTAGCCTGAGAAGCAGAGCTCTTGCAACTCTGGAGGAGCGATAATTCTGCAGCCCACGTTCGTCCTGGGAAACCGTGAGACGACCCTTGGCCTCAGTGTAGTGGCGAAATTTGCGCCGGACAAGTTCTGCCTGCCGCAGTTTCCATGAGTTCTCCACCGTTTGGGGGCTTAAATGGGGAGCGAGGAGAGCTGTCGGCTCTCACAGAACTCTGGCCTCCGCACTGTTTGCCATGCAACTGAACTCAAGACCACACGTCTCCTCTCGGCCTGCTGAGAAACAGGCCGCCGTGTAGGCCCTTGTCAACATTTCCTGGCATGCAGAGTCCAAGGCGACACACTGTCCTCTTCCTTGGAAACCTATGTTGCCCCAGCTTGCCAAAGGCTACTGAAGGCAGTCCTAACCAGTCTCGCGTGCTGGGCAACTTGGATTCAGTTACGAAAAGCCACCTGCATTGAGGTGAACACTCTGCTCAGCGTTCTTTCCGGGAGCTCACACTCGCCCCCTCTCTAGGTGAAGCGGGATGTCGAGGTGAGGTCCAAACTGAGCAAAGAGCACAATCGCTCACTTTGCAGTGGTAGTCGTCATAAGAGGCATTGCTTACGACGCCTTGCTAAGGTCTTCGGTCTGTTAGGGAAGTTGCCACACTTAGACGCCTTGAAAGGAAAATTTATTCAGCGAAGTTCCCAGTGTTTTGCGATGGCCTCCCTTCGCAGCGCCAATACAGCAGGGACTCAGGTTTGCTGCTAACTTGGCTAGGTGACCCTGCATACAGAAGCAGCCGTTTCCCTTTGGAAGCTTGGATCCCGGTGTCTTAGGGGCTGCTTGCAAGACCCTGCTATTGCCCAGCAGCTATCCTCTGCCCCTACGCCTGTGTAGGAAGCGAGTATTTTAGCCTGATGAGCAGGGCTCTTGCAACTCTGGAGGAGCGATAATTCTGCAGCCCACGTTCGTCCTGGGAATCCGCAAGGCGAACCTTGGCCTCAGTGTAGTGGCGAAATTTGCGCCGGACAAGTTCTGCCTGCCGCAGTTTCCATGAGTTCTCCACCGTTTGGGGGCATAAATGGAGAGCGAGGAGAGCTGTCGGCTCTCACAGAACTCTGGCCTCCGCACTTTTTGCCATGCAACTGAACTGAAGACCACACGTCGCCTCCCGGCCTGCTGAGAAACAGGCCGCCGTGTAGGCCCTTGTCAGTATTTCCTGGTGTGCAGAGTCCAAGGCGACACACTGTCCTCTAGCTTGGAAACCTACGTTGCCCCAGCTTGCCAAAGGCTACCGAAGGCATTCCTAACCAGTCTCGCCTGCTGGGCAACTTGGATGTAGTTACGAAAAGCCACCTGCATTGAGGTGAACACTCTGCTCAGCGTTCTTTCCGGGAGCTCACACTCGCCCCCTCTGTAGCTGAAGCAGGATGTCGAGGTGAGGTCCAAACTGAGCAAAGAGCACCATCGCTCACTTTGCAGTGGTAGTCGTCGTAAGAGGCATTGCTTACGAAGCCTTGCTAAGGTTCGGTCTGTTAGGGAAGTTGCCACACTTAGACGCCTTGAAAGGAAAATTTATTCAGCGAAGTTCCAAGTGTTTTGCGATAGTCTCCCTTCGCAGCGCCAATACAGCAGGGACTCAGGTTTGCTGCTAACTTGGCTAGGTGACCCTGCATACAGAAGCAGTCCTTTCCCTTTGGAAGCTTGGATCTCGGTTTCTTAGTGGGGGCTTGCAGGACCCTGCTATTGCCCAGCAGCTATCCTCTGCCCCTACGCCTGTGTAGGAAGCGAGTATTCTAGCCTGAGAAGCAGGACTCTTGCAACTCTGGAGGAGCGATAATTCTGCAGCCCACGTTCGTCCTGGGAAACCGCGAGGCGACCCTTGGCCTCAGTGTAGTGGCGAAATTTGCGCCGGACAAGTTCTGCCTGCCGCAGTTTCCATGAGTTCTCCACCGTTTGGGGGCTTAAATGGAGAGCGAGGAGAGCTGTCGGCTCTCACAGAATTCTGGCCTCCGCACTGTTTGCCATGCAACTGAACTCAAGACCACACGTCTCCTCCCGGCCTGCTGAGAAACAGGCCGCCGTGTAGGCCATTCGTAACACTTCTTGGCATGTAGACTCCAAGGCGACACACTGTCCTCTTCCTTGGAAAAATAGGGTGCCCCAGCTTGCCAACGCTCACGAAGGCAGTCCGAGCCAGTCTCATGTGCTGGGCCACTTGCATTCAGTGAGGAAAAGCCACCTGCATTGAGGTGAGCACTCTGCTCAGCGTTCTTCCCGGGAGCTCACAATTGCCACCTCTCTAGGTTAAGCAGGAAGTCGAAGTGAGGACCAACCTGAGCAAAGAGCACAATTCCTCACTTTGCTTTAGGTTCAGAAGGAAGTCGAAGTGAGGACCAACCTGAGCAAAGAGCACAATTCCTCACGTTGCACTAGTAGTCCTCGTGAGAGGAATTGCCAACTACGCCTGGCTAAGGCCTTCCCTGTGTTAAGGAACCAGCCACACTTAGACGCCTTGAAAGGAAAATGTATTCAGCGAAGTTCCCATTGTTTGGCGATGGCCAACTTTTGCAGCGCCAGTACTGCAGGGACTTAGGTTTGCCGCTAACTAGGCTGGGTGACACGGCATACAGAAGCAGGCGTTTCTCTTTGGAAGCTTGGATCCCGGTGTCTTAGGGGCTGCTTGCAAGACCCTGCTATTGCCCAGCAACTATCCTCTGCCCCTACGCCTGTGTAGGAAGCGAGTATTCTAGCCTGAGAAGCAGAGCTCTTGCAACTCTGGAGGAGCGATAATTCTGCAGCCCACGTTCGTCCTGGGAAACCGTGAGACGACCCTTGGCCTCAGTGTAGTGGCGAAATTTGCGCCGGACAAGTTCTGCCTGCCGCAGTTTCCATGAGTTCTCCACCGTTTGGGGGCTTAAATGGGGAGCGAGGAGAGCTGTCGGCTCTCACAGAACTCTGGCCTCCGCACTGTTTGCCATGCAACTGAACTCAAGACCACACGTCTCCTCTCGGCCTGCTGAGAAACAGGCCGCCGTGTAGGCCCTTGTCAACATTTCCTGGCATGCAGAGTCCAAGGCGACACACTGTCCTCTTCCTTGGAAACCTATGTTGCCCCAGCTTGCCAAAGGCTACTGAAGGCAGTCCTAACCAGTCTCGCGTGCTGGGCAACTTGGATTCAGTTACGAAAAGCCACCTGCATTGAGGTGAACACTCTGCTCAGCGTTCTTTCCGGGAGCTCACACTCGCCCCCTCTCTAGGTGAAGCGGGATGTCGAGGTGAGGTCCAAACTGAGCAAAGAGCACAATCGCTCACTTTGCAGTGGTAGTCGTCATAAGAGGCATTGCTTACGACGCCTTGCTAAGGTCTTCGGTCTGTTAGGGAAGTTGCCACACTTAGACGCCTTGAAAGGAAAATTTATTCAGCGAAGTTCCCAGTGTTTTGCGATGGCCTCCCTTCGCAGCGCCAATACAGCAGGGACTCAGGTTTGCTGCTAACTTGGCTAGGTGACCCTGCATACAGAAGCAGCCGTTTCCCTTTGGAAGCTTGGATCCCGGTGTCTTAGGGGCTGCTTGCAAGACCCTGCTATTGCCCAGCAGCTATCCTCTGCCCCTACGCCTGTGTAGGAAGCGAGTATTTTAGCCTGATAAGCAGGGCTCTTGCAACTCTGGAGGAGCGATAATTCTGCAGCCCACGTTCGTCCTGGGAAACCGTGAGACGACCCTTGGCCTCAGTGTAGTGGCGAAATTTGCGCCGGACAAGTTCTGCCTGCCGCAGTTTCCATGAGTTCTCCACCGTTTGGGGGCTTAAATGGGGAGCGAGGAGAGCTGTCGGCTCTCACAGAACTCTGGCCTCCGCACTGTTTGCCATGCAACTGAACTCAAGACCACACGTCTCCTCTCGGCCTGCTGAGAAACAGGCCGCCGTGTAGGCCCTTGTCAACATTTCCTGGCATGCAGAGTCCAAGGCGACACACTGTCCTCTTCCTTGGAAACCTATGTTGCCCCAGCTTGCCAAAGGCTACTGAAGGCAGTCCTAACCAGTCTCGCGTGCTGGGCAACTTGGATTCAGTTACGAAAAGCCACCTGCATTGAGGTGAACACTCTGCTCAGCGTTCTTTCCGGGAGCTCACACTCGCCCCCTCTCTAGGTGAAGCGGGATGTCGAGGTGAGGTCCAAACTGAGCAAAGAGCACAATCGCTCACTTTGCAGTGGTAGTCGTCATAAGAGGCATTGCTTACGACGCCTTGCTAAGGTCTTCGGTCTGTTAGGGAAGTTGCCACACTTAGACGCCTTGAAAGGAAAATTTATTCAGCGAAGTTCCCAGTGTTTTGCGATGGCCTCCCTTCGCAGCGCCAATACAGCAGGGACTCAGGTTTGCTGCTAACTTGGCTAGGTGACCCTGCATACAGAAGCAGCCGTTTCCCTTTGGAAGCTTGGATCCCGGTGTCTTAGGGGCTGCTTGCAAGACCCTGCTATTGCCCAGCAGCTATCCTCTGCCCCTACGCCTGTGTAGGAAGCGAGTATTTTAGCCTGATAAGCAGGGCTCTTGCAACTCTGGAGGAGCGATAATTCTGCAGCCCACGTTCGTCCTGGGAAACCGTGAGACGACCCTTGGCCTCAGTGTAGTGGCGAAATTTGCGCCGGACAAGTTCTGCCTGCCGCAGTTTCCATGAGTTCTCCACCGTTTGGGGGCTTAAATGGGGAGCGAGGAGAGCTGTCGGCTCTCACAGAACTCTGGCCTCCGCACTGTTTGCCATGCAACTGAACTCAAGACCACACGTCTCCTCTCGGCCTGCTGAGAAACAGGCCGCCGTGTAGGCCCTTGTCAACATTTCCTGGCATGCAGAGTCCAAGGCGACACACTGTCCTCTTCCTTGGAAACCTATGTTGCCCCAGCTTGCCAAAGGCTACTGAAGGCAGTCCTAACCAGTCTCGCGTGCTGGGCAACTTGGATTCAGTTACGAAAAGCCACCTGCATTGAGGTGAACACTCTGCTCAGCGTTCTTTCCGGGAGCTCACACTCGCCCCCTCTCTAGGTGAAGCGGGATGTCGAGGTGAGGTCCAAACTGAGCAAAGAGCACAATCGCTCACTTTGCAGTGGTAGTCGTCATAAGAGGCATTGCTTACGACGCCTTGCTAAGGTCTTCGGTCTGTTAGGGAAGTTGCCACACTTAGACGCCTTGAAAGGAAAATTTATTCAGCGAAGTTCCCAGTGTTTTGCGATGGCCTCCCTTCGCAGCGCCAATACAGCAGGGACTCAGGTTTGCTGCTAACTTGGCTAGGTGACCCTGCATACAGAAGCAGCCGTTTCCCTTTGGAAGCTTGGATCCCGGTGTCTTAGGGGCTGCTTGCAAGACCCTGCTATTGCCCAGCAGCTATCCTCTGCCCCTACGCCTGTGTAGGAAGCGAGTATTTTAGCCTGATAAGCAGGGCTCTTGCAACTCTGGAGGAGCGATAATTCTGCAGCCCACGTTCGTCCTGGGAAACCGTGAGACGACCCTTGGCCTCAGTGTAGTGGCGAAATTTGCGCCGGACAAGTTCTGCCTGCCGCAGTTTCCATGAGTTCTCCACCGTTTGGGGGCTTAAATGGGGAGCGAGGAGAGCTGTCGGCTCTCACAGAACTCTGGCCTCCGCACTGTTTGCCATGCAACTGAACTCAAGACCACACGTCTCCTCTCGGCCTGCTGAGAAACAGGCCGCCGTGTAGGCCCTTGTCAACATTTCCTGGCATGCAGAGTCCAAGGCGACACACTGTCCTCTTCCTTGGAAACCTATGTTGCCCCAGCTTGCCAAAGGCTACTGAAGGCAGTCCTAACCAGTCTCGCGTGCTGGGCAACTTGGATTCAGTTACGAAAAGCCACCTGCATTGAGGTGAACACTCTGCTCAGCGTTCTTTCCGGGAGCTCACACTCGCCCCCTCTCTAGGTGAAGTGGGATGTCGAGGTGAGGTCCAAACTGAGCAAAGAGCACAATCGCTCACTTTGCAGTGGTAGTCGTCATAAGAGGCATTGCTTACGACGCCTTGCTAAGGTCTTCGGTCTGTTAGGGAAGTTGCCACACTTAGACGCCTTGAAAGGAAAATTTATTCAGCGAAGTTCCCAGTGTTTTGCGATGGCCTCCCTTCGCAGCGCCAATACAGCAGGGACTCAGGTTTGCTGCTAACTTGGCTAGGTGACCCTGCATACAGAAGCAGCCGTTTCCCTTTGGAAGCTTGGATCCCGGTGTCTTAGGGGCTGCTTGCAAGACCCTGCTATTGCCCAGCAGCTATCCTCTGCCCCTACGCCTGTGTAGGAAGCGAGTATTTTAGCCTGATAAGCAGGGCTCTTGCAACTCTGGAGGAGCGATAATTCTGCAGCCCACGTTCGTCCTGGGAAACCGTGAGACGACCCTTGGCCTCAGTGTAGTGGCGAAATTTGCGCCGGACAAGTTCTGCCTGCCGCAGTTTCCATGAGTTCTCCACCGTTTGGGGGCTTAAATGGGGAGCGAGGAGAGCTGTCGGCTCTCACAGAACTCTGGCCTCCGCACTGTTTGCCATGCAACTGAACTCAAGACCACACGTCTCCTCTCGGCCTGCTGAGAAACAGGCCGCCGTGTAGGCCCTTGTCAACATTTCCTGGCATGCAGAGTCCAAGGCGACACACTGTCCTCTTCCTTGGAAACCTATGTTGCCCCAGCTTGCCAAAGGCTACTGAAGGCAGTCCTAACCAGTCTCGCGTGCTGGGCAACTTGGATTCAGTTACGAAAAGCCACCTGCATTGAGGTGAACACTCTGCTCAGCGTTCTTTCCGGGAGCTCACACTCGCCCCCTCTCTAGGTGAAGCGGGATGTCGAGGTGAGGTCCAAACTGAGCAAAGAGCACAATCGCTCACTTTGCAGTGGTAGTCGTCATAAGAGGCATTGCTTACGACGCCTTGCTAAGGTCTTCGGTCTGTTAGGGAAGTTGCCACACTTAGACGCCTTGAAAGGAAAATTTATTCAGCGAAGTTCCCAGTGTTTTGCGATGGCCTCCCTTCGCAGCGCCAATACAGCAGGGACTCAGGTTTGCTGCTAACTTGGCTAGGTGACCCTGCATACAGAAGCAGCCGTTTCCCTTTGGAAGCTTGGATCCCGGTGTCTTAGGGGCTGCTTGCAAGACCCTGCTATTGCCCAGCAGCTATCCTCTGCCCCTACGCCTGTGTAGGAAGCGAGTATTTTAGCCTGATAAGCAGGGCTCTTGCAACTCTGGAGGAGCGATAATTCTGCAGCCCACGTTCGTCCTGGGAAACCGTGAGACGACCCTTGGCCTCAGTGTAGTGGCGAAATTTGCGCCGGACAAGTTCTGCCTGCCGCAGTTTCCATGAGTTCTCCACCGTTTGGGGGCTTAAATGGGGAGCGAGGAGAGCTGTCGGCTCTCACAGAACTCTGGCCTCCGCACTGTTTGCCATGCAACTGAACTCAAGACCACACGTCTCCTCTCGGCCTGCTGAGAAACAGGCCGCCGTGTAGGCCCTTGTCAACATTTCCTGGCATGCAGAGTCCAAGGCGACACACTGTCCTCTTCCTTGGAAACCTATGTTGCCCCAGCTTGCCAAAGGCTACTGAAGGCAGTCCTAACCAGTCTCGCGTGCTGGGCAACTTGGATTCAGTTACGAAAAGCCACCTGCATTGAGGTGAACACTCTGCTCAGCGTTCTTTCCGGGAGCTCACACTCGCCCCCTCTCTAGGTGAAGCGGGATGTCGAGGTGAGGTCCAAACTGAGCAAAGAGCACAATCGCTCACTTTGCAGTGGTAGTCGTCATAAGAGGCATTGCTTACGACGCCTTGCTAAGGTCTTCGGTCTGTTAGGGAAGTTGCCACACTTAGACGCCTTGAAAGGAAAATTTATTCAGCGAAGTTCCCAGTGTTTTGCGATGGCCTCCCTTCGCAGCGCCAATACAGCAGGGACTCAGGTTTGCTGCTAACTTGGCTAGGTGACCCTGCATACAGAAGCAGCCGTTTCCCTTTGGAAGCTTGGATCCCGGTGTCTTAGGGGCTGCTTGCAAGACCCTGCTATTGCCCAGCAGCTATCCTCTGCCCCTACGCCTGTGTAGGAAGCGAGTATTTTAGCCTGATGAGCAGGGCTCTTGCAACTCTGGAGGAGCGATAATTCTGCAGCCCACGTTCGTCCTGGGAATCCGCAAGGCGAACCTTGGCCTCAGTGTAGTGGCGAAATTTGCGCCGGACAAGTTCTGCCTGCCGCAGTTTCCATGAGTTCTCCACCGTTTGGGGGCATAAATGGAGAGCGAGGAGAGCTGTCGGCTCTCACAGAACTCTGGCCTCCGCACTTTTTGCCATGCAACTGAACTGAAGACCACACGTCGCCTCCCGGCCTGCTGAGAAACAGGCCGCCGTGTAGGCCCTTGTCAGTATTTCCTGGTGTGCAGAGTCCAAGGCGACACACTGTCCTCTAGCTTGGAAACCTACGTTGCCCCAGCTTGCCAAAGGCTACCGAAGGCATTCCTAACCAGTCTCGCCTGCTGGGCAACTTGGATGTAGTTACGAAAAGCCACCTGCATTGAGGTGAACACTCTGCTCAGCGTTCTTTCCGGGAGCTCACACTCGCCCCCTCTGTAGCTGAAGCAGGATGTCGAGGTGAGGTCCAAACTGAGCAAAGAGCACCATCGCTCACTTTGCAGTGGTAGTCGTCGTAAGAGGCATTGCTTACGAAGCCTTGCTAAGGTTCGGTCTGTTAGGGAAGTTGCCACACTTAGACGCCTTGAAAGGAAAATTTATTCAGCGAAGTTCCAAGTGTTTTGCGATAGTCTCCCTTCGCAGCGCCAATACAGCAGGGACTCAGGTTTGCTGCTAACTTGGCTAGGTGACCCTGCATACAGAAGCAGTCCTTTCCCTTTGGAAGCTTGGATCTCGGTTTCTTAGTGGGGGCTTGCAGGACCCTGCTATTGCCCAGCAGCTATCCTCTGCCCCTATGCCTGTGTAGGAAGCGAGTATTCTAGCCTGAGAAGCAGGACTCTTGCAACTCTGGAGGAGCGATAATTCTGCAGCCCACGTTCGTCCTGGGAAACCGCGAGGCGACCCTTGGCCTCAGTGTAGTGGCGAAATTTGCGCCGGACAAGTTCTGCCTGCCGCAGTTTCCATGAGTTCTCCACCGTTTGGGGGCTTAAATGGAGAGCGAGGAGAGCTGTCGGCTCTCACAGAATTCTGGCCTCCGCACTGTTTGCCATGCAACTGAACTCAAGACCACACGTCTCCTCCCGGCCTGCTGAGAAACAGGCCGCCGTGTAGGCCATTCGTAACACTTCTTGGCATGTAGACTCCAAGGCGACACACTGTCCTCTTCCTTGGAAAAATAGGGTGCCCCAGCTTGCCAACGCTCACGAAGGCAGTCCGAGCCAGTCTCATGTGCTGGGCCACTTGCATTCAGTGAGGAAAAGCCACCTGCATTGAGGTGAGCACTCTGCTCAGCGTTCTTCCCGGGAGCTCACAATTGCCACCTCTCTAGGTTAAGCAGGAAGTCGAAGTGAGGACCAACCTGAGCAAAGAGCACAATTCCTCACTTTGCTTTAGGTTCAGAAGGAAGTCGAAGTGAGGACCAACCTGAGCAAAGAGCACAATTCCTCACGTTGCACTAGTAGTCCTCGTGAGAGGAATTGCCAACTACGCCTGGCTAAGGCCTTCCCTGTGTTAAGGAACCAGCCACACTTAGACGCCTTGAAAGGAAAATGTATTCAGCGAAGTTCCCATTGTTTGGCGATGGCCAACTTTTGCAGCGCCAGTACTGCAGGGACTTAGGTTTGCCGCTAACTAGGCTGGGTGACACGGCATACAGAAGCAGGCGTTTCTCTTTGGAAGCTTGGATCCCGGTGTCTTAGGGGCTGCTTGCAAGACCCTGCTATTGCCCAGCAACTATCCTCTGCCCCTACGCCTGTGTAGGAAGCGAGTATTCTAGCCTGAGAAGCAGAGCTCTTGCAACTCTGGAGGAGCGATAATTCTGCAGCCCACGTTCGTCCTGGGAAACCGTGAGACGACCCTTGGCCTCAGTGTAGTGGCGAAATTTGCGCCGGACAAGTTCTGCCTGCCGCAGTTTCCATGAGTTCTCCACCGTTTGGGGGCTTAAATGGGGAGCGAGGAGAGCTGTCGGCTCTCACAGAACTCTGGCCTCCGCACTGTTTGCCATGCAACTGAACTCAAGACCACACGTCTCCTCTCGGCCTGCTGAGAAACAGGCCGCCGTGTAGGCCCTTGTCAACATTTCCTGGCATGCAGAGTCCAAGGCGACACACTGTCCTCTTCCTTGGAAACCTATGTTGCCCCAGCTTGCCAAAGGCTACTGAAGGCAGTCCTAACCAGTCTCGCGTGCTGGGCAACTTGGATTCAGTTACGAAAAGCCACCTGCATTGAGGTGAACACTCTGCTCAGCGTTCTTTCCGGGAGCTCACACTCGCCCCCTCTCTAGGTGAAGCGGGATGTCGAGGTGAGGTCCAAACTGAGCAAAGAGCACAATCGCTCACTTTGCAGTGGTAGTCGTCATAAGAGGCATTGCTTACGACGCCTTGCTAAGGTCTTCGGTCTGTTAGGGAAGTTGCCACACTTAGACGCCTTGAAAGGAAAATTTATTCAGCGAAGTTCCCAGTGTTTTGCGATGGCCTCCCTTCGCAGCGCCAATACAGCAGGGACTCAGGTTTGCTGCTAACTTGGCTAGGTGACCCTGCATACAGAAGCAGCCGTTTCCCTTTGGAAGCTTGGATCCCGGTGTCTTAGGGGCTGCTTGCAAGACCCTGCTATTGCCCAGCAGCTATCCTCTGCCCCTACGCCTGTGTAGGAAGCGAGTATTTTAGCCTGATAAGCAGGGCTCTTGCAACTCTGGAGGAGCGATAATTCTGCAGCCCACGTTCGTCCTGGGAAACCGTGAGACGACCCTTGGCCTCAGTGTAGTGGCGAAATTTGCGCCGGACAAGTTCTGCCTGCCGCAGTTTCCATGAGTTCTCCACCGTTTGGGGGCTTAAATGGGGAGCGAGGAGAGCTGTCGGCTCTCACAGAACTCTGGCCTCCGCACTGTTTGCCATGCAACTGAACTCAAGACCACACGTCTCCTCTCGGCCTGCTGAGAAACAGGCCGCCGTGTAGGCCCTTGTCAACATTTCCTGGCATGCAGAGTCCAAGGCGACACACTGTCCTCTTCCTTGGAAACCTATGTTGCCCCAGCTTGCCAAAGGCTACTGAAGGCAGTCCTAACCAGTCTCGCGTGCTGGGCAACTTGGATTCAGTTACGAAAAGCCACCTGCATTGAGGTGAACACTCTGCTCAGCGTTCTTTCCGGGAGCTCACACTCGCCCCCTCTCTAGGTGAAGCGGGATGTCGAGGTGAGGTCCAAACTGAGCAAAGAGCACAATCGCTCACTTTGCAGTGGTAGTCGTCATAAGAGGCATTGCTTACGACGCCTTGCTAAGGTCTTCGGTCTGTTAGGGAAGTTGCCACACTTAGACGCCTTGAAAGGAAAATTTATTCAGCGAAGTTCCCAGTGTTTTGCGATGGCCTCCCTTCGCAGCGCCAATACAGCAGGGACTCAGGTTTGCTGCTAACTTGGCTAGGTGACCCTGCATACAGAAGCAGCCGTTTCCCTTTGGAAGCTTGGATCCCGGTGTCTTAGGGGCTGCTTGCAAGACCCTGCTATTGCCCAGCAGCTATCCTCTGCCCCTACGCCTGTGTAGGAAGCGAGTATTTTAGCCTGATAAGCAGGGCTCTTGCAACTCTGGAGGAGCGATAATTCTGCAGCCCACGTTCGTCCTGGGAAACCGTGAGACGACCCTTGGCCTCAGTGTAGTGGCGAAATTTGCGCCGGACAAGTTCTGCCTGCCGCAGTTTCCATGAGTTCTCCACCGTTTGGGGGCTTAAATGGGGAGCGAGGAGAGCTGTCGGCTCTCACAGAACTCTGGCCTCCGCACTGTTTGCCATGCAACTGAACTCAAGACCACACGTCTCCTCTCGGCCTGCTGAGAAACAGGCCGCCGTGTAGGCCCTTGTCAACATTTCCTGGCATGCAGAGTCCAAGGCGACACACTGTCCTCTTCCTTGGAAACCTATGTTGCCCCAGCTTGCCAAAGGCTACTGAAGGCAGTCCTAACCAGTCTCGCGTGCTGGGCAACTTGGATTCAGTTACGAAAAGCCACCTGCATTGAGGTGAACACTCTGCTCAGCGTTCTTTCCGGGAGCTCACACTCGCCCCCTCTCTAGGTGAAGCGGGATGTCGAGGTGAGGTCCAAACTGAGCAAAGAGCACAATCGCTCACTTTGCAGTGGTAGTCGTCATAAGAGGCATTGCTTACGACGCCTTGCTAAGGTCTTCGGTCTGTTAGGGAAGTTGCCACACTTAGACGCCTTGAAAGGAAAATTTATTCAGCGAAGTTCCCAGTGTTTTGCGATGGCCTCCCTTCGCAGCGCCAATACAGCAGGGACTCAGGTTTGCTGCTAACTTGGCTAGGTGACCCTGCATACAGAAGCAGCCGTTTCCCTTTGGAAGCTTGGATCCCGGTGTCTTAGGGGCTGCTTGCAAGACCCTGCTATTGCCCAGCAGCTATCCTCTGCCCCTACGCCTGTGTAGGAAGCGAGTATTTTAGCCTGAGAAGCAGGACTCTTGCAACTCTGGAGGAGCGATAATTCTGCAGCCCACGTTCGTCCTGGGAAACCGCGAGGCGACCCTTGGCCTCAGTGTAGTGGCGAAATTTGCGCCGGACAAGTTCTGCCTGCCGCAGTTTCCATGAGTTCTCCACCGTTTGGGGGCTTAAATGGAGAGCGAGGAGAGCTGTCGGCTCTCACAGAATTCTGGCCTCCGCACTGTTTGCCATGCAACTGAACTCAAGACCACACGTCTCCTCCCGGCCTGCTGAGAAACAGGCCGCCGTGTAGGCCATTCGTAACACTTCTTGGCATGTAGACTCCAAGGCGACACACTGTCCTCTTCCTTGGAAAAATAGGGTGCCCCAGCTTGCCAACGCTCACGAAGGCAGTCCGAGCCAGTCTCATGTGCTGGGCCACTTGCATTCAGTGAGGAAAAGCCACCTGCATTGAGGTGAGCACTCTGCTCAGCGTTCTTCCCGGGAGCTCACAATTGCCACCTCTCTAGGTTAAGCAGGAAGTCGAAGTGAGGACCAACCTGAGCAAAGAGCACAATTCCTCACTTTGCTTTAGGTTCAGAAGGAAGTCGAAGTGAGGACCAACCTGAGCAAAGAGCACAATTCCTCACGTTGCACTAGTAGTCCTCGTGAGAGGAATTGCCAACTACGCCTGGCTAAGGCCTTCCCTGTGTTAAGGAACCAGCCACACTTAGACGCCTTGAAAGGAAAATGTATTCAGCGAAGTTCCCATTGTTTGGCGATGGCCAACTTTTGCAGCGCCAGTACTGCAGGGACTTAGGTTTGCCGCTAACTAGGCTGGGTGACACGGCATACAGAAGCAGGCGTTTCTCTTTGGAAGCTTGGATCCCGGTGTCTTAGGGGCTGCTTGCAAGACCCTGCTATTGCCCAGCAACTATCCTCTGCCCCTACGCCTGTGTAGGAAGCGAGTATTCTAGCCTGAGAAGCAGAGCTCTTGCAACTCTGGAGGAGCGATAATTCTGCAGCCCACGTTCGTCCTGGGAAACCGTGAGACGACCCTTGGCCTCAGTGTAGTGGCGAAATTTGCGCCGGACAAGTTCTGCCTGCCGCAGTTTCCATGAGTTCTCCACCGTTTGGGGGCTTAAATGGGGAGCGAGGAGAGCTGTCGGCTCTCACAGAACTCTGGCCTCCGCACTGTTTGCCATGCAACTGAACTCAAGACCACACGTCTCCTCTCGGCCTGCTGAGAAACAGGCCGCCGTGTAGGCCCTTGTCAACATTTCCTGGCATGCAGAGTCCAAGGCGACACACTGTCCTCTTCCTTGGAAACCTATGTTGCCCCAGCTTGCCAAAGGCTACTGAAGGCAGTCCTAACCAGTCTCGCGTGCTGGGCAACTTGGATTCAGTTACGAAAAGCCACCTGCATTGAGGTGAACACTCTGCTCAGCGTTCTTTCCGGGAGCTCACACTCGCCCCCTCTCTAGGTGAAGCGGGATGTCGAGGTGAGGTCCAAACTGAGCAAAGAGCACAATCGCTCACTTTGCAGTGGTAGTCGTCATAAGAGGCATTGCTTACGACGCCTTGCTAAGGTCTTCGGTCTGTTAGGGAAGTTGCCACACTTAGACGCCTTGAAAGGAAAATTTATTCAGCGAAGTTCCCAGTGTTTTGCGATGGCCTCCCTTCGCAGCGCCAATACAGCAGGGACTCAGGTTTGCTGCTAACTTGGCTAGGTGACCCTGCATACAGAAGCAGCCGTTTCCCTTTGGAAGCTTGGATCCCGGTGTCTTAGGGGCTGCTTGCAAGACCCTGCTATTGCCCAGCAGCTATCCTCTGCCCCTACGCCTGTGTAGGAAGCGAGTATTTTAGCCTGATAAGCAGGGCTCTTGCAACTCTGGAGGAGCGATAATTCTGCAGCCCACGTTCGTCCTGGGAAACCGTGAGACGACCCTTGGCCTCAGTGTAGTGGCGAAATTTGCGCCGGACAAGTTCTGCCTGCCGCAGTTTCCATGAGTTCTCCACCGTTTGGGGGCTTAAATGGGGAGCGAGGAGAGCTGTCGGCTCTCACAGAACTCTGGCCTCCGCACTGTTTGCCATGCAACTGAACTCAAGACCACACGTCTCCTCTCGGCCTGCTGAGAAACAGGCCGCCGTGTAGGCCCTTGTCAACATTTCCTGGCATGCAGAGTCCAAGGCGACACACTGTCCTCTTCCTTGGAAACCTATGTTGCCCCAGCTTGCCAAAGGCTACTGAAGGCAGTCCTAACCAGTCTCGCGTGCTGGGCAACTTGGATTCAGTTACGAAAAGCCACCTGCATTGAGGTGAACACTCTGCTCAGCGTTCTTTCCGGGAGCTCACACTCGCCCCCTCTCTAGGTGAAGCGGGATGTCGAGGTGAGGTCCAAACTGAGCAAAGAGCACAATCGCTCACTTTGCAGTGGTAGTCGTCATAAGAGGCATTGCTTACGACGCCTTGCTAAGGTCTTCGGTCTGTTAGGGAAGTTGCCACACTTAGACGCCTTGAAAGGAAAATTTATTCAGCGAAGTTCCCAGTGTTTTGCGATGGCCTCCCTTCGCAGCGCCAATACAGCAGGGACTCAGGTTTGCTGCTAACTTGGCTAGGTGACCCTGCATACAGAAGCAGCCGTTTCCCTTTGGAAGCTTGGATCCCGGTGTCTTAGGGGCTGCTTGCAAGACCCTGCTATTGCCCAGCAGCTATCCTCTGCCCCTACGCCTGTGTAGGAAGCGAGTATTTTAGCCTGATGAGCAGGGCTCTTGCAACTCTGGAGGAGCGATAATTCTGCAGCCCACGTTCGTCCTGGGAATCCGCAAGGCGAACCTTGGCCTCAGTGTAGTGGCGAAATTTGCGCCGGACAAGTTCTGCCTGCCGCAGTTTCCATGAGTTCTCCACCGTTTGGGGGCATAAATGGAGAGCGAGGAGAGCTGTCGGCTCTCACAGAACTCTGGCCTCCGCACTTTTTGCCATGCAACTGAACTGAAGACCACACGTCGCCTCCCGGCCTGCTGAGAAACAGGCCGCCGTGTAGGCCCTTGTCAGTATTTCCTGGTGTGCAGAGTCCAAGGCGACACACTGTCCTCTAGCTTGGAAACCTACGTTGCCCCAGCTTGCCAAAGGCTACCGAAGGCATTCCTAACCAGTCTCGCCTGCTGGGCAACTTGGATGTAGTTACGAAAAGCCACCTGCATTGAGGTGAACACTCTGCTCAGCGTTCTTTCCGGGAGCTCACACTCGCCCCCTCTGTAGCTGAAGCAGGATGTCGAGGTGAGGTCCAAACTGAGCAAAGAGCACCATCGCTCACTTTGCAGTGGTAGTCGTCGTAAGAGGCATTGCTTACGAAGCCTTGCTAAGGTTCGGTCTGTTAGGGAAGTTGCCACACTTAGACGCCTTGAAAGGAAAATTTATTCAGCGAAGTTCCAAGTGTTTTGCGATAGTCTCCCTTCGCAGCGCCAATACAGCAGGGACTCAGGTTTGCTGCTAACTTGGCTAGGTGACCCTGCATACAGAAGCAGTCCTTTCCCTTTGGAAGCTTGGATCTCGGTTTCTTAGTGGGGGCTTGCAGGACCCTGCTATTGCCCAGCAGCTATCCTCTGCCCCTATGCCTGTGTAGGAAGCGAGTATTCTAGCCTGAGAAGCAGGACTCTTGCAACTCTGGAGGAGCGATAATTCTGCAGCCCACGTTCGTCCTGGGAAACCGCGAGGCGACCCTTGGCCTCAGTGTAGTGGCGAAATTTGCGCCGGACAAGTTCTGCCTGCCGCAGTTTCCATGAGTTCTCCACCGTTTGGGGGCTTAAATGGAGAGCGAGGAGAGCTGTCGGCTCTCACAGAATTCTGGCCTCCGCACTGTTTGCCATGCAACTGAACTCAAGACCACACGTCTCCTCCCGGCCTGCTGAGAAACAGGCCGCCGTGTAGGCCATTCGTAACACTTCTTGGCATGTAGACTCCAAGGCGACACACTGTCCTCTTCCTTGGAAAAATAGGGTGCCCCAGCTTGCCAACGCTCACGAAGGCAGTCCGAGCCAGTCTCATGTGCTGGGCCACTTGCATTCAGTGAGGAAAAGCCACCTGCATTGAGGTGAGCACTCTGCTCAGCGTTCTTCCCGGGAGCTCACAATTGCCACCTCTCTAGGTTAAGCAGGAAGTCGAAGTGAGGACCAACCTGAGCAAAGAGCACAATTCCTCACTTTGCTTTAGGTTCAGAAGGAAGTCGAAGTGAGGACCAACCTGAGCAAAGAGCACAATTCCTCACGTTGCACTAGTAGTCCTCGTGAGAGGAATTGCCAACTACGCCTGGCTAAGGCCTTCCCTGTGTTAAGGAACCAGCCACACTTAGACGCCTTGAAAGGAAAATGTATTCAGCGAAGTTCCCATTGTTTGGCGATGGCCAACTTTTGCAGCGCCAGTACTGCAGGGACTTAGGTTTGCCGCTAACTAGGCTGGGTGACACGGCATACAGAAGCAGGCGTTTCTCTTTGGAAGCTTGGATCCCGGTGTCTTAGGGGCTGCTTGCAAGACCCTGCTATTGCCCAGCAACTATCCTCTGCCCCTACGCCTGTGTAGGAAGCGAGTATTCTAGCCTGAGAAGCAGAGCTCTTGCAACTCTGGAGGAGCGATAATTCTGCAGCCCACGTTCGTCCTGGGAAACCGTGAGACGACCCTTGGCCTCAGTGTAGTGGCGAAATTTGCGCCGGACAAGTTCTGCCTGCCGCAGTTTCCATGAGTTCTCCACCGTTTGGGGGCTTAAATGGGGAGCGAGGAGAGCTGTCGGCTCTCACAGAACTCTGGCCTCCGCACTGTTTGCCATGCAACTGAACTCAAGACCACACGTCTCCTCTCGGCCTGCTGAGAAACAGGCCGCCGTGTAGGCCCTTGTCAACATTTCCTGGCATGCAGAGTCCAAGGCGACACACTGTCCTCTTCCTTGGAAACCTATGTTGCCCCAGCTTGCCAAAGGCTACTGAAGGCAGTCCTAACCAGTCTCGCGTGCTGGGCAACTTGGATTCAGTTACGAAAAGCCACCTGCATTGAGGTGAACACTCTGCTCAGCGTTCTTTCCGGGAGCTCACACTCGCCCCCTCTCTAGGTGAAGCGGGATGTCGAGGTGAGGTCCAAACTGAGCAAAGAGCACAATCGCTCACTTTGCAGTGGTAGTCGTCATAAGAGGCATTGCTTACGACGCCTTGCTAAGGTCTTCGGTCTGTTAGGGAAGTTGCCACACTTAGACGCCTTGAAAGGAAAATTTATTCAGCGAAGTTCCCAGTGTTTTGCGATGGCCTCCCTTCGCAGCGCCAATACAGCAGGGACTCAGGTTTGCTGCTAACTTGGCTAGGTGACCCTGCATACAGAAGCAGCCGTTTCCCTTTGGAAGCTTGGATCCCGGTGTCTTAGGGGCTGCTTGCAAGACCCTGCTATTGCCCAGCAGCTATCCTCTGCCCCTACGCCTGTGTAGGAAGCGAGTATTTTAGCCTGATAAGCAGGGCTCTTGCAACTCTGGAGGAGCGATAATTCTGCAGCCCACGTTCGTCCTGGGAAACCGTGAGACGACCCTTGGCCTCAGTGTAGTGGCGAAATTTGCGCCGGACAAGTTCTGCCTGCCGCAGTTTCCATGAGTTCTCCACCGTTTGGGGGCTTAAATGGGGAGCGAGGAGAGCTGTCGGCTCTCACAGAACTCTGGCCTCCGCACTGTTTGCCATGCAACTGAACTCAAGACCACACGTCTCCTCTCGGCCTGCTGAGAAACAGGCCGCCGTGTAGGCCCTTGTCAACATTTCCTGGCATGCAGAGTCCAAGGCGACACACTGTCCTCTTCCTTGGAAACCTATGTTGCCCCAGCTTGCCAAAGGCTACTGAAGGCAGTCCTAACCAGTCTCGCGTGCTGGGCAACTTGGATTCAGTTACGAAAAGCCACCTGCATTGAGGTGAACACTCTGCTCAGCGTTCTTTCCGGGAGCTCACACTCGCCCCCTCTCTAGGTGAAGCGGGATGTCGAGGTGAGGTCCAAACTGAGCAAAGAGCACAATCGCTCACTTTGCAGTGGTAGTCGTCATAAGAGGCATTGCTTACGACGCCTTGCTAAGGTCTTCGGTCTGTTAGGGAAGTTGCCACACTTAGACGCCTTGAAAGGAAAATTTATTCAGCGAAGTTCCCAGTGTTTTGCGATGGCCTCCCTTCGCAGCGCCAATACAGCAGGGACTCAGGTTTGCTGCTAACTTGGCTAGGTGACCCTGCATACAGAAGCAGCCGTTTCCCTTTGGAAGCTTGGATCCCGGTGTCTTAGGGGCTGCTTGCAAGACCCTGCTATTGCCCAGCAGCTATCCTCTGCCCCTACGCCTGTGTAGGAAGCGAGTATTTTAGCCTGATAAGCAGGGCTCTTGCAACTCTGGAGGAGCGATAATTCTGCAGCCCACGTTCGTCCTGGGAAACCGTGAGACGACCCTTGGCCTCAGTGTAGTGGCGAAATTTGCGCCGGACAAGTTCTGCCTGCCGCAGTTTCCATGAGTTCTCCACCGTTTGGGGGCTTAAATGGGGAGCGAGGAGAGCTGTCGGCTCTCACAGAACTCTGGCCTCCGCACTGTTTGCCATGCAACTGAACTCAAGACCACACGTCTCCTCTCGGCCTGCTGAGAAACAGGCCGCCGTGTAGGCCCTTGTCAACATTTCCTGGCATGCAGAGTCCAAGGCGACACACTGTCCTCTTCCTTGGAAACCTATGTTGCCCCAGCTTGCCAAAGGCTACTGAAGGCAGTCCTAACCAGTCTCGCGTGCTGGGCAACTTGGATTCAGTTACGAAAAGCCACCTGCATTGAGGTGAACACTCTGCTCAGCGTTCTTTCCGGGAGCTCACACTCGCCCCCTCTCTAGGTGAAGCGGGATGTCGAGGTGAGGTCCAAACTGAGCAAAGAGCACAATCGCTCACTTTGCAGTGGTAGTCGTCATAAGAGGCATTGCTTACGACGCCTTGCTAAGGTCTTCGGTCTGTTAGGGAAGTTGCCACACTTAGACGCCTTGAAAGGAAAATTTATTCAGCGAAGTTCCCAGTGTTTTGCGATGGCCTCCCTTCGCAGCGCCAATACAGCAGGGACTCAGGTTTGCTGCTAACTTGGCTAGGTGACCCTGCATACAGAAGCAGCCGTTTCCCTTTGGAAGCTTGGATCCCGGTGTCTTAGGGGCTGCTTGCAAGACCCTGCTATTGCCCAGCAGCTATCCTCTGCCCCTACGCCTGTGTAGGAAGCGAGTATTTTAGCCTGAGAAGCAGGACTCTTGCAACTCTGGAGGAGCGATAATTCTGCAGCCCACGTTCGTCCTGGGAAACCGCGAGGCGACCCTTGGCCTCAGTGTAGTGGCGAAATTTGCGCCGGACAAGTTCTGCCTGCCGCAGTTTCCATGAGTTCTCCACCGTTTGGGGGCTTAAATGGAGAGCGAGGAGAGCTGTCGGCTCTCACAGAATTCTGGCCTCCGCACTGTTTGCCATGCAACTGAACTCAAGACCACACGTCTCCTCCCGGCCTGCTGAGAAACAGGCCGCCGTGTAGGCCATTCGTAACACTTCTTGGCATGTAGACTCCAAGGCGACACACTGTCCTCTTCCTTGGAAAAATAGGGTGCCCCAGCTTGCCAACGCTCACGAAGGCAGTCCGAGCCAGTCTCATGTGCTGGGCCACTTGCATTCAGTGAGGAAAAGCCACCTGCATTGAGGTGAGCACTCTGCTCAGCGTTCTTCCCGGGAGCTCACAATTGCCACCTCTCTAGGTTAAGCAGGAAGTCGAAGTGAGGACCAACCTGAGCAAAGAGCACAATTCCTCACTTTGCTTTAGGTTCAGAAGGAAGTCGAAGTGAGGACCAACCTGAGCAAAGAGCACAATTCCTCACGTTGCACTAGTAGTCCTCGTGAGAGGAATTGCCAACTACGCCTGGCTAAGGCCTTCCCTGTGTTAAGGAACCAGCCACACTTAGACGCCTTGAAAGGAAAATGTATTCAGCGAAGTTCCCATTGTTTGGCGATGGCCAACTTTTGCAGCGCCAGTACTGCAGGGACTTAGGTTTGCCGCTAACTAGGCTGGGTGACACGGCATACAGAAGCAGGCGTTTCTCTTTGGAAGCTTGGATCCCGGTGTCTTAGGGGCTGCTTGCAAGACCCTGCTATTGCCCAGCAACTATCCTCTGCCCCTACGCCTGTGTAGGAAGCGAGTATTCTAGCCTGAGAAGCAGAGCTCTTGCAACTCTGGAGGAGCGATAATTCTGCAGCCCACGTTCGTCCTGGGAAACCGTGAGACGACCCTTGGCCTCAGTGTAGTGGCGAAATTTGCGCCGGACAAGTTCTGCCTGCCGCAGTTTCCATGAGTTCTCCACCGTTTGGGGGCTTAAATGGGGAGCGAGGAGAGCTGTCGGCTCTCACAGAACTCTGGCCTCCGCACTGTTTGCCATGCAACTGAACTCAAGACCACACGTCTCCTCTCGGCCTGCTGAGAAACAGGCCGCCGTGTAGGCCCTTGTCAACATTTCCTGGCATGCAGAGTCCAAGGCGACACACTGTCCTCTTCCTTGGAAACCTATGTTGCCCCAGCTTGCCAAAGGCTACTGAAGGCAGTCCTAACCAGTCTCGCGTGCTGGGCAACTTGGATTCAGTTACGAAAAGCCACCTGCATTGAGGTGAACACTCTGCTCAGCGTTCTTTCCGGGAGCTCACACTCGCCCCCTCTCTAGGTGAAGCGGGATGTCGAGGTGAGGTCCAAACTGAGCAAAGAGCACAATCGCTCACTTTGCAGTGGTAGTCGTCATAAGAGGCATTGCTTACGACGCCTTGCTAAGGTCTTCGGTCTGTTAGGGAAGTTGCCACACTTAGACGCCTTGAAAGGAAAATTTATTCAGCGAAGTTCCCAGTGTTTTGCGATGGCCTCCCTTCGCAGCGCCAATACAGCAGGGACTCAGGTTTGCTGCTAACTTGGCTAGGTGACCCTGCATACAGAAGCAGCCGTTTCCCTTTGGAAGCTTGGATCCCGGTGTCTTAGGGGCTGCTTGCAAGACCCTGCTATTGCCCAGCAGCTATCCTCTGCCCCTACGCCTGTGTAGGAAGCGAGTATTTTAGCCTGATAAGCAGGGCTCTTGCAACTCTGGAGGAGCGATAATTCTGCAGCCCACGTTCGTCCTGGGAAACCGTGAGACGACCCTTGGCCTCAGTGTAGTGGCGAAATTTGCGCCGGACAAGTTCTGCCTGCCGCAGTTTCCATGAGTTCTCCACCGTTTGGGGGCTTAAATGGGGAGCGAGGAGAGCTGTCGGCTCTCACAGAACTCTGGCCTCCGCACTGTTTGCCATGCAACTGAACTCAAGACCACACGTCTCCTCTCGGCCTGCTGAGAAACAGGCCGCCGTGTAGGCCCTTGTCAACATTTCCTGGCATGCAGAGTCCAAGGCGACACACTGTCCTCTTCCTTGGAAACCTATGTTGCCCCAGCTTGCCAAAGGCTACTGAAGGCAGTCCTAACCAGTCTCGCGTGCTGGGCAACTTGGATTCAGTTACGAAAAGCCACCTGCATTGAGGTGAACACTCTGCTCAGCGTTCTTTCCGGGAGCTCACACTCGCCCCCTCTCTAGGTGAAGCGGGATGTCGAGGTGAGGTCCAAACTGAGCAAAGAGCACAATCGCTCACTTTGCAGTGGTAGTCGTCATAAGAGGCATTGCTTACGACGCCTTGCTAAGGTCTTCGGTCTGTTAGGGAAGTTGCCACACTTAGACGCCTTGAAAGGAAAATTTATTCAGCGAAGTTCCCAGTGTTTTGCGATGGCCTCCCTTCGCAGCGCCAATACAGCAGGGACTCAGGTTTGCTGCTAACTTGGCTAGGTGACCCTGCATACAGAAGCAGCCGTTTCCCTTTGGAAGCTTGGATCCCGGTGTCTTAGGGGCTGCTTGCAAGACCCTGCTATTGCCCAGCAGCTATCCTCTGCCCCTACGCCTGTGTAGGAAGCGAGTATTTTAGCCTGATGAGCAGGGCTCTTGCAACTCTGGAGGAGCGATAATTCTGCAGCCCACGTTCGTCCTGGGAATCCGCAAGGCGAACCTTGGCCTCAGTGTAGTGGCGAAATTTGCGCCGGACAAGTTCTGCCTGCCGCAGTTTCCATGAGTTCTCCACCGTTTGGGGGCATAAATGGAGAGCGAGGAGAGCTGTCGGCTCTCACAGAACTCTGGCCTCCGCACTTTTTGCCATGCAACTGAACTGAAGACCACACGTCGCCTCCCGGCCTGCTGAGAAACAGGCCGCCGTGTAGGCCCTTGTCAGTATTTCCTGGTGTGCAGAGTCCAAGGCGACACACTGTCCTCTAGCTTGGAAACCTACGTTGCCCCAGCTTGCCAAAGGCTACCGAAGGCATTCCTAACCAGTCTCGCCTGCTGGGCAACTTGGATGTAGTTACGAAAAGCCACCTGCATTGAGGTGAACACTCTGCTCAGCGTTCTTTCCGGGAGCTCACACTCGCCCCCTCTGTAGCTGAAGCAGGATGTCGAGGTGAGGTCCAAACTGAGCAAAGAGCACCATCGCTCACTTTGCAGTGGTAGTCGTCGTAAGAGGCATTGCTTACGAAGCCTTGCTAAGGTTCGGTCTGTTAGGGAAGTTGCCACACTTAGACGCCTTGAAAGGAAAATTTATTCAGCGAAGTTCCAAGTGTTTTGCGATAGTCTCCCTTCGCAGCGCCAATACAGCAGGGACTCAGGTTTGCTGCTAACTTGGCTAGGTGACCCTGCATACAGAAGCAGTCCTTTCCCTTTGGAAGCTTGGATCTCGGTTTCTTAGTGGGGGCTTGCAGGACCCTGCTATTGCCCAGCAGCTATCCTCTGCCCCTATGCCTGTGTAGGAAGCGAGTATTCTAGCCTGAGAAGCAGGACTCTTGCAACTCTGGAGGAGCGATAATTCTGCAGCCCACGTTCGTCCTGGGAAACCGCGAGGCGACCCTTGGCCTCAGTGTAGTGGCGAAATTTGCGCCGGACAAGTTCTGCCTGCCGCAGTTTCCATGAGTTCTCCACCGTTTGGGGGCTTAAATGGAGAGCGAGGAGAGCTGTCGGCTCTCACAGAATTCTGGCCTCCGCACTGTTTGCCATGCAACTGAACTCAAGACCACACGTCTCCTCCCGGCCTGCTGAGAAACAGGCCGCCGTGTAGGCCATTCGTAACACTTCTTGGCATGTAGACTCCAAGGCGACACACTGTCCTCTTCCTTGGAAAAATAGGGTGCCCCAGCTTGCCAACGCTCACGAAGGCAGTCCGAGCCAGTCTCATGTGCTGGGCCACTTGCATTCAGTGAGGAAAAGCCACCTGCATTGAGGTGAGCACTCTGCTCAGCGTTCTTCCCGGGAGCTCACAATTGCCACCTCTCTAGGTTAAGCAGGAAGTCGAAGTGAGGACCAACCTGAGCAAAGAGCACAATTCCTCACTTTGCTTTAGGTTCAGAAGGAAGTCGAAGTGAGGACCAACCTGAGCAAAGAGCACAATTCCTCACGTTGCACTAGTAGTCCTCGTGAGAGGAATTGCCAACTACGCCTGGCTAAGGCCTTCCCTGTGTTAAGGAACCAGCCACACTTAGACGCCTTGAAAGGAAAATGTATTCAGCGAAGTTCCCATTGTTTGGCGATGGCCAACTTTTGCAGCGCCAGTACTGCAGGGACTTAGGTTTGCCGCTAACTAGGCTGGGTGACACGGCATACAGAAGCAGGCGTTTCTCTTTGGAAGCTTGGATCCCGGTGTCTTAGGGGCTGCTTGCAAGACCCTGCTATTGCCCAGCAACTATCCTCTGCCCCTACGCCTGTGTAGGAAGCGAGTATTCTAGCCTGAGAAGCAGAGCTCTTGCAACTCTGGAGGAGCGATAATTCTGCAGCCCACGTTCGTCCTGGGAAACCGTGAGACGACCCTTGGCCTCAGTGTAGTGGCGAAATTTGCGCCGGACAAGTTCTGCCTGCCGCAGTTTCCATGAGTTCTCCACCGTTTGGGGGCTTAAATGGGGAGCGAGGAGAGCTGTCGGCTCTCACAGAACTCTGGCCTCCGCACTGTTTGCCATGCAACTGAACTCAAGACCACACGTCTCCTCTCGGCCTGCTGAGAAACAGGCCGCCGTGTAGGCCCTTGTCAACATTTCCTGGCATGCAGAGTCCAAGGCGACACACTGTCCTCTTCCTTGGAAACCTATGTTGCCCCAGCTTGCCAAAGGCTACTGAAGGCAGTCCTAACCAGTCTCGCGTGCTGGGCAACTTGGATTCAGTTACGAAAAGCCACCTGCATTGAGGTGAACACTCTGCTCAGCGTTCTTTCCGGGAGCTCACACTCGCCCCCTCTCTAGGTGAAGCGGGATGTCGAGGTGAGGTCCAAACTGAGCAAAGAGCACAATCGCTCACTTTGCAGTGGTAGTCGTCATAAGAGGCATTGCTTACGACGCCTTGCTAAGGTCTTCGGTCTGTTAGGGAAGTTGCCACACTTAGACGCCTTGAAAGGAAAATTTATTCAGCGAAGTTCCCAGTGTTTTGCGATGGCCTCCCTTCGCAGCGCCAATACAGCAGGGACTCAGGTTTGCTGCTAACTTGGCTAGGTGACCCTGCATACAGAAGCAGCCGTTTCCCTTTGGAAGCTTGGATCCCGGTGTCTTAGGGGCTGCTTGCAAGACCCTGCTATTGCCCAGCAGCTATCCTCTGCCCCTACGCCTGTGTAGGAAGCGAGTATTTTAGCCTGATAAGCAGGGCTCTTGCAACTCTGGAGGAGCGATAATTCTGCAGCCCACGTTCGTCCTGGGAAACCGTGAGAAGACCCTTGGCCTCAGTGTAGTGGCGAAATTTGCGCCGGACAAGTTCTGCCTGCCGCAGTTTCCATGAGTTCTCCACCGTTTGGGGGCTTAAATGGGGAGCGAGGAGAGCTGTCGGCTCTCACAGAACTCTGGCCTCCGCACTGTTTGCCATGCAACTGAACTCAAGACCACACGTCTCCTCTCGGCCTGCTGAGAAACAGGCCGCCGTGTAGGCCCTTGTCAACATTTCCTGGCATGCAGAGTCCAAGGCGACACACTGTCCTCTTCCTTGGAAACCTATGTTGCCCCAGCTTGCCAAAGGCTACTGAAGGCAGTCCTAACCAGTCTCGCGTGCTGGGCAACTTGGATTCAGTTACGAAAAGCCACCTGCATTGAGGTGAACACTCTGCTCAGCGTTCTTTCCGGGAGCTCACACTCGCCCCCTCTCTAGGTGAAGCGGGATGTCGAGGTGAGGTCCAAACTGAGCAAAGAGCACAATCGCTCACTTTGCAGTGGTAGTCGTCATAAGAGGCATTGCTTACGACGCCTTGCTAAGGTCTTCGGTCTGTTAGGGAAGTTGCCACACTTAGACGCCTTGAAAGGAAAATTTATTCAGCGAAGTTCCCAGTGTTTTGCGATGGCCTCCCTTCGCAGCGCCAATACAGCAGGGACTCAGGTTTGCTGCTAACTTGGCTAGGTGACCCTGCATACAGAAGCAGCCGTTTCCCTTTGGAAGCTTGGATCCCGGTGTCTTAGGGGCTGCTTGCAAGACCCTGCTATTGCCCAGCAGCTATCCTCTGCCCCTACGCCTGTGTAGGAAGCGAGTATTTTAGCCTGATAAGCAGGGCTCTTGCAACTCTGGAGGAGCGATAATTCTGCAGCCCACGTTCGTCCTGGGAAACCGTGAGACGACCCTTGGCCTCAGTGTAGTGGCGAAATTTGCGCCGGACAAGTTCTGACTGCCGCAGTTTCCATGAGTTCTCCACCGTTGGGGGGCTTAAATGGGGAGCGAGGAGAGCTGTCGGCTCTCACAGAACTCTGGCCTCCGCACTGTTTGCCATGCAACTGAACTCAAGACCACACGTCGCCTCCCGGCCTGCTGAGAAACAGGCCGCCGTGTAGGCCCTTGTCAGCATTTCCTTGTGTGCAGAGTCCAAGGCGACACACTGTCCTCTAGCTTGGGAACCTACGTTGCCCCAGCTTGCCAAAGGCTACTGAAGGCAGTCCTAACCAGTCTCGCGTGCTGGGCAACTTGGATTCAGTTACGAAAAGCCACCTGCATTGAGGTGAACACTCTGCTCAGCGTTCTTTCCGGGAGCTCACACTCGCCCCCTCTCTAGGTGAAGCGGGATGTCGAGGTGAGGTCCAAACTGAGCAAAGAGCACAATCGCTCACTTTGCAGTGGTAGTCGTCATAAGAGGCATTGCTTACGACGCCTTGCTAAGGTCTTCGGTCTGTTAGGGAAGTTGCCACACTTAGACGCCTTGAAAGGAAAATTTATTCAGCGAAGTTCCCAGTGTTTTGCGATGGCCTCCCTTCGCAGCGCCAATACAGCAGGGACTCAGGTTTGCTGCTAACTTGGCTAGGTGACCCTGCATACAGAAGCAGCCGTTTCCCTTTGGAAGCTTGGATCCCGGTGTCTTAGGGGCTGCTTGCAAGACCCTGCTATTGCCCAGCAGCTATCCTCTGCCCCTACGCCTGTGTAGGAAGCGAGTATTTTAGCCTGATAAGCAGGGCTCTTGCAACTCTGGAGGAGCGATAATTCTGCAGCCCACGTTCGTCCTGGGAAACCGTGAGACGACCCTTGGCCTCAGTGTAGTGGCGAAATTTGCGCCGGACAAGTTCTGCCTGCCGCAGTTTCCATGAGTTCTCCACCGTTTGGGGGCTTAAATGGGGAGCGAGGAGAGCTGTCGGCTCTCACAGAACTCTGGCCTCCGCACTGTTTGCCATGCAACTGAACTCAAGACCACACGTCTCCTCTCGGCCTGCTGAAAAACAGGCCGCCGTGTAGGCCCTTGTCAACATTTCCTGGCATGCAGAGTCCAAGGCGACACACTGTCCTCTTCCTTGGAAACCTATGTTGCCCCAGCTTGCCAAAGGCTACTGAAGGCAGTCCTAACCAGTCTCGCGTGCTGGGCAACTTGGATTCAGTTACGAAAAGCCACCTGCATTGAGGTGAACACTCTGCTCAGCGTTCTTTCCGGGAGCTCACACTCGCCCCCTCTCTAGGTGAAGCGGGATGTCGAGGTGAGGTCCAAACTGAGCAAAGAGCACAATCGCTCACTTTGCAGTGGTAGTCGTCATAAGAGGCATTGCTTACGACGCCTTGCTAAGGTCTTCGGTCTGTTAGGGAAGTTGCCACACTTAGACGCCTTGAAAGGAAAATTTATTCAGCGAAGTTCCCAGTGTTTTGCGATGGCCTCCCTTCGCAGCGCCAATACAGCAGGGACTCAGGTTTGCTGCTAACTTGGCTAGGTGACCCTGCATACAGAAGCAGCCGTTTCCCTTTGGAAGCTTGGATCCCGGTGTCTTAGGGGCTGCTTGCAAGACCCTGCTATTGCCCAGCAGCTATCCTCTGCCCCTACGCCTGTGTAGGAAGCGAGTATTTTAGCCTGATAAGCAGGGCTCTTGCAACTCTGGAGGAGCGATAATTCTGCAGCCCACGTTCGTCCTGGGAAACCGTGAGACGACCCTTGGCCTCAGTGTAGTGGCGAAATTTGCGCCGGACAAGTTCTGCCTGCCGCAGTTTCCATGAGTTCTCCACCGTTTGGGGGCTTAAATGGGGAGCGAGGAGAGCTGTCGGCTCTCACAGAACTCTGGCCTCCGCACTGTTTGCCATGCAACTGAACTCAAGACCACACGTCTCCTCTCGGCCTGCTGAGAAACAGGCCGCCGTGTAGGCCCTTGTCAACATTTCCTGGCATGCAGAGTCCAAGGCGACACACTGTCCTCTTCCTTGGAAACCTATGTTGCCCCAGCTTGCCAAAGGCTACTGAAGGCAGTCCTAACCAGTCTCGCGTGCTGGGCAACTTGGATTCAGTTACGAAAAGCCACCTGCATTGAGGTGAACACTCTGCTCAGCGTTCTTTCCGGGAGCTCACACTCGCCCCCTCTCTAGGTGAAGCGGGATGTCGAGGTGAGGTCCAAACTGAGCAAAGAGCACAATCGCTCACTTTGCAGTGGTAGTCGTCATAAGAGGCATTGCTTACGACGCCTTGTTAAGGTCTTCGGTCTGTTAGGGAAGTTGCCACACTTAGACGCCTTGAAAGGAAAATTTATTCAGCGAAGTTCCCAGTGTTTTGCGATGGCCTCCCTTCGCAGCGCCAATACAGCAGGGACTCAGGTTTGCTGCTAACTTGGCTAGGTGACCCTGCATACAGAAGCAGCCGTTTCCCTTTGGAAGCTTGGATCCCGGTGTCTTAGGGGCTGCTTGCAAGACCCTGCTATTGCCCAGCAGCTATCCTCTGCCCCTACGCCTGTGTAGGAAGCGAGTATTTTAGCCTGATGAGCAGGGCTCTTGCAACTCTGGAGGAGCGATAATTCTGCAGCCCACGTTCGTCCTGGGAAACCGTGAGACGACCCTTGGCCTCAGTGTAGTGGCGAAATTTGCGCCGGACAAGTTCTGCCTGCCGCAGTTTCCATGAGTTCTCCACCGTTTGGGGGCTTAAATGGGGAGCGAGGAGAGCTGTCGGCTCTCACAGAACTCTGGCCTCCGCACTGTTTGCCATGCAACTGAACTCAAGACCACACGTCTCCTCTCGGCCTGCTGAGAAACAGGCCGCCGTGTAGGCCCTTGTCAACATTTCCTGGCATGCAGAGTCCAAGGCGACACACTGTCCTCTTCCTTGGAAACCTATGTTGCCCCAGCTTGCCAAAGGCTACTGAAGGCAGTCCTAACCAGTCTCGCGTGCTGGGCAACTTGGATTCAGTTACGAAAAGCCACCTGCATTGAGGTGAACACTCTGCTCAGCGTTCTTTCCGGGAGCTCACACTCGCCCCCTCTCTAGGTGAAGCGGGATGTCGAGGTGAGGTCCAAACTGAGCAAAGAGCACAATCGCTCACTTTGCAGTGGTAGTCGTCATAAGAGGCATTGCTTACGACGCCTTGCTAAGGTCTTCGGTCTGTTAGGGAAGTTGCCACACTTAGACGCCTTGAAAGGAAAATTTATTCAGCGAAGTTCCCAGTGTTTTGCGATGGCCTCCCTTCGCAGCGCCAATACAGCAGGGACTCAGGTTTGCTGCTAACTTGGCTAGGTGACCCTGCATACAGAAGCAGCCGTTTCCCTTTGGAAGCTTGGATCCCGGTGTCTTAGGGGCTGCTTGCAAGACCCTGCTATTGCCCAGCAGCTATCCTCTGCCCCTACGCCTGTGTAGGAAGCGAGTATTTTAGCCTGATAAGCAGGGCTCTTGCAACTCTGGAGGAGCGATAATTCTGCAGCCCACGTTCGTCCTGGGAAACCGTGAGACGACCCTTGGCCTCAGTGTAGTGGCGAAATTTGCGCCGGACAAGTTCTGCCTGCCGCAGTTTCCATGAGTTCTCCACCGTTTGGGGGCTTAAATGGGGAGCGAGGAGAGCTGTCGGCTCTCACAGAACTCTGGCCTCCGCACTGTTTGCCATGCAACTGATCTCAAGACCACACGTCTCCTCTCGGCCTGCTGAGAAACAGGCCGCCGTGTAGGCCCTTGTCAACATTTCCTGGCATGCAGAGTCCAAGGCGACACACTGTCCTCTTCCTTGGAAACCTATGTTGCCCCAGCTTGCCAAAGGCTACTGAAGGCAGTCCTAACCAGTCTCGCGTGCTGGGCAACTTGGATTCAGTTACGAAAAGCCACCTGCATTGAGGTGAACACTCTGCTCAGCGTTCTTTCCGGGAGCTCACACTCGCCCCCTCTCTAGGTGAAGCGGGATGTCGAGGTGAGGTCCAAACTGAGCAAAGAGCACAATCGCTCACTTTGCAGTGGTAGTCGTCATAAGAGGCATTGCTTACGACGCCTTGCTAAGGTCTTCGGTCTGTTAGGGAAGTTGTCACACTTAGACGCCTTGAAAGGAAAATTTATTCAGCGAAGTTCCCAGTGTTTTGCGATGGCCTCCCTTCGCAGCGCCAATACAGCAGGGACTCAGGTTTGCTGCTAACTTGGCTAGGTGACCCTGCATACAGAAGCAGCCGTTTCCCTTTGGAAGCTTGGATCCCGGTGTCTTAGGGGCTGCTTGCAAGACCCTGCTATTGCCCAGCAGCTATCCTCTGCCCCTACGCCTGTGTAGGAAGCGAGTATTTTAGCCTGATGAGCAGGGCTCTTGCAACTCTGGAGGAGCGATAATTCTGCAGCCCACGTTCGTCCTGGGAATCCGCAAGGCGAACCTTGGCCTCAGTGTAGTGGCGAAATTTGCGCCGGACAAGTTCTGCCTGCCGCAGTTTCCATGAGTTCTCCACCGTTTGGGGGCATAAATGGAGAGCGAGGAGAGCTGTCGGCTCTCACAGAACTCTGGCCTCCGCACTTTTTGCCATGCAACTGAACTGAAGACCACACGTCGCCTCCCGGCCTGCTGAGAAACAGGCCGCCGTGTAGGCCCTTGTCAGTATTTCCTGGTGTGCAGAGTCCAAGGCGACACACTGTCCTCTAGCTTGGAAACCTACGTTGCCCCAGCTTGCCAAAGGCTACCGAAGGCATTCCTAACCAGTCTCGCCTGCTGGGCAACTTGGATGTAGTTACGAAAAGCCACCTGCATTGAGGTGAACACTCTGCTCAGCGTTCTTTCCGGGAGCTCACACTCGCCCCCTCTGTAGCTGAAGCAGGATGTCGAGGTGAGGTCCAAACTGAGCAAAGAGCACCATCGCTCACTTTGCAGTGGTAGTCGTCGTAAGAGGCATTGCTTACGAAGCCTTGCTAAGGTTCGGTCTGTTAGGGAAGTTGCCACACTTAGACGCCTTGAAAGGAAAATTTATTCAGCGAAGTTCCAAGTGTTTTGCGATAGTCTCCCTTCGCAGCGCCAATACAGCAGGGACTCAGGTTTGCTGCTAACTTGGCTAGGTGACCCTGCATACAGAAGCAGTCCTTTCCCTTTGGAAGCTTGGATCTCGGTTTCTTAGTGGGGGCTTGCAGGACCCTGCTATTGCCCAGCAGCTATCCTCTGCCCCTATGCCTGTGTAGGAAGCGAGTATTCTAGCCTGAGAAGCAGGACTCTTGCAACTCTGGAGGAGCGATAATTCTGCAGCCCACGTTCGTCCTGGGAAACCGCGAGGCGACCCTTGGCCTCAGTGTAGTGGCGAAATTTGCGCCGGACAAGTTCTGCCTGCCGCAGTTTCCATGAGTTCTCCACCGTTTGGGGGCTTAAATGGAGAGCGAGGAGAGCTGTCGGCTCTCACAGAATTCTGGCCTCCGCACTGTTTGCCATGCAACTGAACTCAAGACCACACGTCTCCTCCCGGCCTGCTGAGAAACAGGCCGCCGTGTAGGCCATTCGTAACACTTCTTGGCATGTAGACTCCAAGGCGACACACTGTCCTCTTCCTTGGAAAAATAGGGTGCCCCAGCTTGCCAACGCTCACGAAGGCAGTCCGAGCCAGTCTCATGTGCTGGGCCACTTGCATTCAGTGAGGAAAAGCCACCTGCATTGAGGTGAGCACTCTGCTCAGCGTTCTTCCCGGGAGCTCACAATTGCCACCTCTCTAGGTTAAGCAGGAAGTCGAAGTGAGGACCAACCTGAGCAAAGAGCACAATTCCTCACTTTGCTTTAGGTTCAGAAGGAAGTCGAAGTGAGGACCAACCTGAGCAAAGAGCACAATTCCTCACGTTGCACTAGTAGTCCTCGTGAGAGGAATTGCCAACTACGCCTGGCTAAGGCCTTCCCTGTGTTAAGGAACCAGCCACACTTAGACGCCTTGAAAGGAAAATGTATTCAGCGAAGTTCCCATTGTTTGGCGATGGCCAACTTTTGCAGCGCCAGTACTGCAGGGACTTAGGTTTGCCGCTAACTAGGCTGGGTGACACGGCATACAGAAGCAGGCGTTTCTCTTTGGAAGCTTGGATCCCGGTGTCTTAGGGGCTGCTTGCAAGACCCTGCTATTGCCCAGCAACTATCCTCTGCCCCTACGCCTGTGTAGGAAGCGAGTATTCTAGCCTGATAAGCAGGGCTCTTGCAACTCTGGAGGAGCGATAATTCTGCAGCCCACGTTCGTCCTGGGAAACCGTGAGACGACCCTTGGCCTCAGTGTAGTGGCGAAATTTGCGCCGGACAAGTTCTGCCTGCCGCAGTTTCCATGAGTTCTCCACCGTTTGGGGGCTTAAATGGGGAGCGAGGAGAGCTGTCGGCTCTCACAGAACTCTGGCCTCCGCACTGTTTGCCATGCAACTGAACTCAAGACCACACGTCTCCTCTCGGCCTGCTGAGAAACAGGCCGCCGTGTAGGCCCTTGTCAACATTTCCTGGCATGCAGAGTCCAAGGCGACACACTGTCCTCTTCCTTGGAAACCTATGTTGCCCCAGCTTGCCAAAGGCTACTGAAGGCAGTCCTAACCAGTCTCGCGTGCTGGGCAACTTGGATTCAGTTACGAAAAGCCACCTGCATTGAGGTGAACACTCTGCTCAGCGTTCTTTCCGGGAGCTCACACTCGCCCCCTCTCTAGGTGAAGCGGGATGTCGAGGTGAGGTCCAAACTGAGCAAAGAGCACAATCGCTCACTTTGCAGTGGTAGTCGTCATAAGAGGCATTGCTTACGACGCCTTGCTAAGGTCTTCGGTCTGTTAGGGAAGTTGCCACACTTAGACGCCTTGAAAGGAAAATGTATTCAGCGAAGTTCCCAGTGTTTTGCGATGGCCTCCCTTCGCAGCGCCAATACAGCAGGGACTCAGGTTTGCTGCTAACTTGGCTAGGTGACCCTGCATACAGAAGCAGCCGTTTCCCTTTGGAAGCTTGGATCCCGGTGTCTTAGGGGCTGCTTGCAAGACCCTGCTATTGCCCAGCAGCTATCCTCTGCCCCTACGCCTGTGTAGGAAGCGAGTATTTTAGCCTGAGAAGCAGGGCTCTTGCAACTCTGGAGGAGCGATAATTCTGCAGCCCACGTTCGTCCTGGGAAACCGTGAGACGACCCTTGGCCTCAGTGTAGTGGCGAAATTTGCGCCGGACAAGTTCTGCCTGCCGCAGTTTCCATGAGTTCTCCACCGTTTGGGGGCTTAAATGGGGAGCGAGGAGAGCTGTCGGCTCTCACAGAACTCTGGCCTCCGCACTGTTTGCCATGCAACTGAACTCAAGACCACACGTCGCCTCCCGGCCTGCTGAGAAACAGGCCGCCGTGTAGGCCCTTGTCAGCATTTCCTTGTGTGCAGAGTCCAAGGCGACACACTGTCCTCTAGCTTGGGAACCTACGTTGCCCCAGCTTGCCAAAGGCTACCGAAGGCAGTCCTAACCAGTCTCGCGTGCTGGGCAACTTGGATTCAGTTACGAAAAGCCACCTGCATTGAGGTGAACACTCTGCTCAGCGTTCTTTCCGGGAGCTCACACTCGCCCCCTCTCTAGGTGAAGCGGGATGTCGAGGTGAGGTCCAAACTGAGCAAAGAGCACAATCGCTCACTTTGCAGTGGTAGTCGTCATAAGAGGCATTGCTTACGACGCCTTGCTAAGGTCTTCGGTCTGTTAGGGAAGTTGCCACACTTAGACGCCTTGAAAGGAAAATTTATTCAGCGAAGTTCCCAGTGTTTTGCGATGGCCTCCCTTCGCAGCGCCAATACAGCAGGGACTCAGGTTTGCTGCTAACTTGGCTAGGTGACCCTGCATACAGAAGCAGCCGTTTCCCTTTGGAAGCTTGGATCCCGGTGTCTTAGGGGCTGCTTGCAAGACCCTGCTATTGCCCAGCAGCTATCCTCTGCCCCTACGCCTGTGTAGGAAGCGAGTATTTTAGCCTGATAAGCAGGGCTCTTGCAACTCTGGAGGAGCGATAATTCTGCAGCCCACGTTCGTCCTGGGAAACCGTGAGACGACCCTTGGCCTCAGTGTAGTGGCGAAATTTGCGCCGGACAAGTTCTGCCTGCCGCAGTTTCCATGAGTTCTCCACCGTTTGGGGGCTTAAATGGGGAGCGAGGAGAGCTGTCGGCTCTCACAGAACTCTGGCCTCCGCACTGTTTGCCATGCAACTGAACTCAAGACCACACGTCTCCTCTCGGCCTGCTGAGAAACAGGCCGCCGTGTAGGCCCTTGTCAACATTTCCTGGCATGCAGAGTCCAAGGCGACACACTGTCCTCTTCCTTGGAAACCTATGTTGCCCCAGCTTGCCAAAGGCTACTGAAGGCAGTCCTAACCAGTCTCGCGTGCTGGGCAACTTGGATTCAGTTACGAAAAGCCACCTGCATTGAGGTGAACACTCTGCTCAGCGTTCTTTCCGGGAGCTCACACTCGCCCCCTCTCTAGGTGAAGCGGGATGTCGAGGTGAGGTCCAAACTGAGCAAAGAGCACAATCGCTCACTTTGCAGTGGTAGTCGTCATAAGAGGCATTGCTTACGACGCCTTGCTAAGGTCTTCGGTCTGTTAGGGAAGTTGCCACACTTAGACGCCTTGAAAGGAAAATGTATTCAGCGAAGTTCCCAGTGTTTTGCGATGGCCTCCCTTCGCAGCGCCAATACAGCAGGGACTCAGGTTTGCTGCTAACTTGGCTAGGTGACCCTGCATACAGAAGCAGCCGTTTCCCTTTGGAAGCTTGGATCCCGGTGTCTTAGGGGCTGCTTGCAAGACCCTGCTATTGCCCAGCAGCTATCCTCTGCCCCTACGCCTGTGTAGGAAGCGAGTATTTTAGCCTGAGAAGCAGGGCTCTTGCAACTCTGGAGGAGCGATAATTCTGCAGCCCACGTTCGTCCTGGGAAACCGTGAGACGACCCTTGGCCTCAGTGTAGTGGCGAAATTTGCGCCGGACAAGTTCTGCCTGCCGCAGTTTCCATGAGTTCTCCACCGTTTGGGGGCTTAAATGGGGAGCGAGGAGAGCTGTCGGCTCTCACAGAACTCTGGCCTCCGCACTGTTTGCCATGCAACTGAACTCAAGACCACACGTCGCCTCCCGGCCTGCTGAGAAACAGGCCGCCGTGTAGGCCCTTGTCAGCATTTCCTTGTGTGCAGAGTCCAAGGCGACACACTGTCCTCTAGCTTGGGAACCTACGTTGCCCCAGCTTGCCAAAGGCTACCGAAGGCAGTCCTAACCAGTCTCGCGTGCTGGGCAACTTGGATTCAGTTACGAAAAGCCACCTGCATTGAGGTGAACACTCTGCTCAGCGTTCTTTCCGGGAGCTCACACTCGCCCCCTCTCTAGGTGAAGCGGGATGTCGAGGTGAGGTCCAAACTGAGCAAAGAGCACAATCGCTCACTTTGCAGTGGTAGTCGTCATAAGAGGCATTGCTTACGACGCCTTGCTAAGGTCTTCGGTCTGTTAGGGAAGTTGCCACACTTAGACGCCTTGAAAGGAAAATTTATTCAGCGAAGTTCCCAGTGTTTTGCGATGGCCTCCCTTCGCAGCGCCAATACAGCAGGGACTCAGGTTTGCTGCTAACTTGGCTAGGTGACCCTGCATACAGAAGCAGCCGTTTCCCTTTGGAAGCTTGGATCCCGGTGTCTTAGGGGCTGCTTGCAAGACCCTGCTATTGCCCAGCAGCTATCCTCTGCCCCTACGCCTGTGTAGGAAGCGAGTATTTTAGCCTGATAAGCAGGGCTCTTGCAACTCTGGAGGAGCGATAATTCTGCAGCCCACGTTCGTCCTGGGAAACCGTGAGACGACCCTTGGCCTCAGTGTAGTGGCGAAATTTGCGCCGGACAAGTTCTGCCTGCCGCAGTTTCCATGAGTTCTCCACCGTTTGGGGGCTTAAATGGGGAGCGAGGAGAGCTGTCGGCTCTCACAGAACTCTGGCCTCCGCACTGTTTGCCATGCAACTGAACTCAAGACCACACGTCTCCTCTCGGCCTGCTGAGAAACAGGCCGCCGTGTAGGCCCTTGTCAACATTTCCTGGCATGCAGAGTCCAAGGCGACACACTGTCCTCTTCCTTGGAAACCTATGTTGCCCCAGCTTGCCAAAGGCTACTGAAGGCAGTCCTAACCAGTCTCGCGTGCTGGGCAACTTGGATTCAGTTACGAAAAGCCACCTGCATTGAGGTGAACACTCTGCTCAGCGTTCTTTCCGGGAGCTCACACTCGCCCCCTCTCTAGGTGAAGCGGGATGTCGAGGTGAGGTCCAAACTGAGCAAAGAGCACAATCGCTCACTTTGCAGTGGTAGTCGTCATAAGAGGCATTGCTTACGACGCCTTGCTAAGGTCTTCGGTCTGTTAGGGAAGTTGCCACACTTAGACGCCTTGAAAGGAAAATTTATTCAGCGAAGTTCCCAGTGTTTTGCGATGGCCTCCCTTCGCAGCGCCAATACAGCAGGGACTCAGGTTTGCTGCTAACTTGGCTAGGTGACCCTGCATACAGAAGCAGCCGTTTCCCTTTGGAAGCTTGGATCCCGGTGTCTTAGGGGCTGCTTGCAAGACCCTGCTATTGCCCAGCAGCTATCCTCTGCCCCTACGCCTGTGTAGGAAGCGAGTATTTTAGCCTGATAAGCAGGGCTCTTGCAACTCTGGAGGAGCGATGATTCTGCAGCCCACGTTCGTCCTGGGAAACCGTGAGACGACCCTTGGCCTCAGTGTAGTGGCGAAATTTGCGCCGGACAAGTTCTGCCTGCCGCAGTTTCCATGAGTTCTCCACCGTTTGGGGGCTTAAATGGGGAGCGAGGAGAGCTGTCGGCTCTCACAGAACTCTGGCCTCCGCACTGTTTGCCATGCAACTGAACTCAAGACCACACGTCTCCTCTCGGCCTGCTGAGAAACAGGCCGCCGTGTAGGCCCTTGTCAACATTTCCTGGCATGCAGAGTCCAAGGCGACACACTGTCCTCTTCCTTGGAAACCTATGTTGCCCCAGCTTGCCAAAGGCTACTGAAGGCAGTCCTAACCAGTCTCGCGTGCTGGGCAACTTGGATTCAGTTACGAAAAGCCACCTGCATTGAGGTGAACACTCTGCTCAGCGTTCTTTCCGGGAGCTCACACTCGCCCCCTCTCTAGGTGAAGCGGGATGTCGAGGTGAGGTCCAAACTGAGCAAAGAGCACAATCGCTCACTTTGCAGTGGTAGTCGTCATAAGAGGCATTGCTTACGACGCCTTGCTAAGGTCTTCGGTCTGTTAGGGAAGTTGCCACACTTAGACGCCTTGAAAGGAAAATTTATTCAGCGAAGTTCCCAGTGTTTTGCGATGGCCTCCCTTCGCAGCGCCAATACAGCAGGGACTCAGGTTTGCTGCTAACTTGGCTAGGTGACCCTGCATACAGAAGCAGCCGTTTCCCTTTGGAAGCTTGGATCCCGGTGTCTTAGGGGCTGCTTGCAAGACCCTGCTATTGCCCAGCAGCTATCCTCTGCCCCTACGCCTGTGTAGGAAGCGAGTATTTTAGCCTGATAAGCAGGGCTCTTGCAACTCTGGAGGAGCGATAATTCTGCAGCCCACGTTCGTCCTGGGAAACCGTGAGACGACCCTTGGCCTCAGTGTAGTGGCGAAATTTGCGCCGGACAAGTTCTGCCTGCCGCAGTTTCCATGAGTTCTCCACCGTTTGGGGGCTTAAATGGGGAGCGAGGAGAGCTGTCGGCTCTCACAGAACTCTGGCCTCCGCACTGTTTGCCATGCAACTGAACTCAAGACCACACGTCTCCTCTCGGCCTGCTGAGAAACAGGCCGCCGTGTAGGCCCTTGTCAACATTTCCTGGCATGCAGAGTCCAAGGCGACACACTGTCCTCTTCCTTGGAAACCTATGTTGCCCCAGCTTGCCAAAGGCTACTGAAGGCAGTCCTAACCAGTCTCGCGTGCTGGGCAACTTGGATTCAGTTACGAAAAGCCACCTGCATTGAGGTGAACACTCTGCTCAGCGTTCTTTCCGGGAGCTCACACTCGCCCCCTCTCTAGGTGAAGCGGGATGTCGAGGTGAGGTCCAAACTGAGCAAAGAGCACAATCGCTCACTTTGCAGTGGTAGTCGTCATAAGAGGCATTGCTTACGACGCCTTGCTAAGGTCTTCGGTCTGTTAGGGAAGTTGCCACACTTAGACGCCTTGAAAGGAAAATTTATTCAGCGAAGTTCCCAGTGTTTTGCGATGGCCTCCCTTCGCAGCGCCAATACAGCAGGGACTCAGGTTTGCTGCTAACTTGGCTAGGTGACCCTGCATACAGAAGCAGCCGTTTCCCTTTGGAAGCTTGGATCCCGGTGTCTTAGGGGCTGCTTGCAAGACCCTGCTATTGCCCAGCAGCTATCCTCTGCCCCTACGCCTGTGTAGGAAGCGAGTATTTTAGCCTGATGAGCAGGGCTCTTGCAACTCTGGAGGAGCGATAATTCTGCAGCCCACGTTCGTCCTGGGAATCCGCAAGGCGAACCTTGGCCTCAGTGTAGTGGCGAAATTTGCGCCGGACAAGTTCTGCCTGCCGCAGTTTCCATGAGTTCTCCACCGTTTGGGGGCATAAATGGAGAGCGAGGAGAGCTGTCGGCTCTCACAGAACTCTGGCCTCCGCACTTTTTGCCATGCAACTGAACTGAAGACCACACGTCGCCTCCCGGCCTGCTGAGAAACAGGCCGCCGTGTAGGCCCTTGTCAGTATTTCCTGGTGTGCAGAGTCCAAGGCGACACACTGTCCTCTAGCTTGGAAACCTACGTTGCCCCAGCTTGCCAAAGGCTACTGAAGGCATTCCTAACCAGTCTCGCGTGCTGGGCAACTTGGATGTAGTTACGAAAAGCCACCTGCATTGAGGTGAACACTCTGCTCAGCGTTCTTTCCGGGAGCTCACACTCGCCCCCTCTGTAGCTGAAGCAGGATGTCGAGGTGAGGTCCAAACTGAGCAAAGAGCACCATCGCTCACTTTGCAGTGGTAGTCGTCGTAAGAGGCATTGCTTACGAAGCCTTGCTAAGGTTCGGTCTGTTAGGGAAGTTGCCACACTTAGACGCCTTGAAAGGAAAATTTATTCAGCGAAGTTCCAAGTGTTTTGCGATAGTCTCCCTTCGCAGCGCCAATACAGCAGGGACTCAGGTTTGCTGCTAACTTGGCTAGGTGACCCTGCATACAGAAGCAGTCCTTTCCCTTTGGAAGCTTGGATCTCGGTTTCTTAGTGGGGGCTTGCAGGACCCTGCTATTGCCCAGCAGCTATCCTCTGCCCCTATGCCTGTGTAGGAAGCGAGTATTCTAGCCTGAGAAGCAGGACTCTTGCAACTCTGGAGGAGTGATAATTCTGCAGCCCACGTTCGTCCTGGGAAACCGCGAGGCGACCCTTGGCCTCAGTGTAGTGGCGAAATTTGCGCCGGACAAGTTCTGCCTGCCGCAGTTTCCATGAGTTCTCCACCGTTTGGGGGCTTAAATGGAGAGCGAGGAGAGCTGTCGGCTCTCACAGAATTCTGGCCTCCGCACTGTTTGCCATGCAACTGAACTCAAGACCACACGTCTCCTCCCGGCCTGCTGAGAAACAGGCCGCCGTGTAGGCCATTCGTAACACTTCTTGGCATGTAGACTCCAAGGCGACACACTGTCCTCTTCCTTGGAAAAATAGGGTGCCCCAGCTTGCCAACGCTCACGAAGGCAGTCCGAGCCAGTCTCATGTGCTGGGCCACTTGCATTCAGTGAGGAAAAGCCACCTGCATTGAGGTGAGCACTCTGCTCAGCGTTCTTCCCGGGAGCTCACAATTGCCACCTCTCTAGGTTAAGCAGGAAGTCGAAGTGAGGACCAACCTGAGCAAAGAGCACAATTCCTCACTTTGCTTTAGGTTCAGAAGGAAGTCGAAGTGAGGACCAACCTGAGCAAAGAGCACAATTCCTCACGTTGCACTAGTAGTCCTCGTGAGAGGAATTGCCAACTACGCCTGGCTAAGGCCTTCCCTGTGTTAAGGAACCAGCCACACTTAGACGCCTTGAAAGGAAAATGTATTCAGCGAAGTTCCCATTGTTTGGCGATGGCCAACTTTTGCAGCGCCAGTACTGCAGGGACTTAGGTTTGCCGCTAACTAGGCTGGGTGACACGGCATACAGAAGCAGGCGTTTCTCTTTGGAAGCTTGGATCCCGGTGTCTTAGGGGCTGCTTGCAAGACCCTGCTATTGCCCAGCAACTATCCTCTGCCCCTACGCCTGTGTAGGAAGCGAGTATTCTAGCCTGAGAAGCAGAGCTCTTGCAACTCTGGAGGAGCGATAATTCTGCAGCCCACGTTCGTCCTGGGAAACCGTGAGACGACCCTTGGCCTCAGTGTAGTGGCGAAATTTGCGCCGGACAAGTTCTGCCTGCCGCAGTTTCCATGAGTTCTCCACCGTTTGGGGGCTTAAATGGGGAGCGAGGAGAGCTGTCGGCTCTCACAGAACTCTGGCCTCCGCACTGTTTGCCATGCAACTGAACTCAAGACCACACGTCTCCTCTCGGCCTGCTGAGAAACAGGCCGCCGTGTAGGCCCTTGTCAACATTTCCTGGCATGCAGAGTCCAAGGCGACACACTGTCCTCTTCCTTGGAAACCTATGTTGCCCCAGCTTGCCAAAGGCTACTGAAGGCAGTCCTAACCAGTCTCGCGTGCTGGGCAACTTGGATTCAGTTACGAAAAGCCACCTGCATTGAGGTGAACACTCTGCTCAGCGTTCTTTCCGGGAGCTCACACTCGCCCCCTCTCTAGGTGAAGCGGGATGTCGAGGTGAGGTCCAAACTGAGCAAAGAGCACAATCGCTCACTTTGCAGTGGTAGTCGTCATAAGAGGCATTGCTTACGACGCCTTGCTAAGGTCTTCGGTCTGTTAGGGAAGTTGCCACACTTAGACGCCTTGAAAGGAAAATTTATTCAGCGAAGTTCCCAGTGTTTTGCGATGGCCTCCCTTCGCAGCGCCAATACAGCAGGGACTCAGGTTTGCTGCTAACTTGGCTAGGTGACCCTGCATACAGAAGCAGCCGTTTCCCTTTGGAAGCTTGGATCCCGGTGTCTTAGGGGCTGCTTGCAAGACCCTGCTATTGCCCAGCAGCTATCCTCTGCCCCTACGCCTGTGTAGGAAGCGAGTATTTTAGCCTGATAAGCAGGGCTCTTGCAACTCTGGAGGAGCGATAATTCTGCAGCCCACGTTCGTCCTGGGAAACCGTGAGACGACCCTTGGCCTCAGTGTAGTGGCGAAATTTGCGCCGGACAAGTTCTGCCTGCCGCAGTTTCCATGAGTTCTCCACCGTTTGGGGGCTTAAATGGGGAGCGAGGAGAGCTGTCGGCTCTCACAGAACTCTGGCCTCCGCACTGTTTGCCATGCAACTGAACTCAAGACCACACGTCTCCTCTCGGCCTGCTGAGAAACAGGCCGCCGTGTAGGCCCTTGTCAACATTTCCTGGCATGCAGAGTCCAAGGCGACACACTGTCCTCTTCCTTGGAAACCTATGTTGCCCCAGCTTGCCAAAGGCTACTGAAGGCAGTCCTAACCAGTCTCGCGTGCTGGGCAACTTGGATTCAGTTACGAAAAGCCACCTGCATTGAGGTGAACACTCTGCTCAGCGTTCTTTCCGGGAGCTCACACTCGCCCCCTCTCTAGGTGAAGCGGGATGTCGAGGTGAGGTCCAAACTGAGCAAAGAGCACAATCGCTCACTTTGCAGTGGTAGTCGTCATAAGAGGCATTGCTTACGACGCCTTGCTAAGGTCTTCGGTCTGTTAGGGAAGTTGCCACACTTAGACGCCTTGAAAGGAAAATTTATTCAGCGAAGTTCCCAGTGTTTTGCGATGGCCTCCCTTCGCAGCGCCAATACAGCAGGGACTCAGGTTTGCTGCTAACTTGGCTAGGTGACCCTGCATACAGAAGCAGCCGTTTCCCTTTGGAAGCTTGGATCCCGGTGTCTTAGGGGCTGCTTGCAAGACCCTGCTATTGCCCAGCAGCTATCCTCTGCCCCTACGCCTGTGTAGGAAGCGAGTATTTTAGCCTGATAAGCAGGGCTCTTGCAACTCTGGAGGAGCGATAATTCTGCAGCCCACGTTCGTCCTGGGAAACCGTGAGACGACCCTTGGCCTCAGTGTAGTGGCGAAATTTGCGCCGGACAAGTTCTGCCTGCCGCAGTTTCCATGAGTTCTCCACCGTTTGGGGGCTTAAATGGGGAGCGAGGAGAGCTGTCGGCTCTCACAGAACTCTGGCCTCCGCACTGTTTGCCATGCAACTGAACTCAAGACCACACGTCTCCTCTCGGCCTGCTGAGAAACAGGCCGCCGTGTAGGCCCTTGTCAACATTTCCTGGCATGCAGAGTCCAAGGCGACACACTGTCCTCTTCCTTGGAAACCTATGTTGCCCCAGCTTGCCAAAGGCTACTGAAGGCAGTCCTAACCAGTCTCGCGTGCTGGGCAACTTGGATTCAGTTACGAAAAGCCACCTGCATTGAGGTGAACACTCTGCTCAGCGTTCTTTCCGGGAGCTCACACTCGCCCCCTCTCTAGGTGAAGCGGGATGTCGAGGTGAGGTCCAAACTGAGCAAAGAGCACAATCGCTCACTTTGCAGTGGTAGTCGTCATAAGAGGCATTGCTTACGACGCCTTGCTAAGGTCTTCGGTCTGTTAGGGAAGTTGCCACACTTAGACGCCTTGAAAGGAAAATTTATTCAGCGAAGTTCCCAGTGTTTTGCGATGGCCTCCCTTCGCAGCGCCAATACAGCAGGGACTCAGGTTTGCTGCTAACTTGGCTAGGTGACCCTGCATACAGAAGCAGCCGTTTCCCTTTGGAAGCTTGGATCCCGGTGTCTTAGGGGCTGCTTGCAAGACCCTGCTATTGCCCAGCAGCTATCCTCTGCCCCTACGCCTGTGTAGGAAGCGAGTATTTTAGCCTGATAAGCAGGGCTCTTGCAACTCTGGAGGAGCGATAATTCTGCAGCCCACGTTCGTCCTGGGAAACCGTGAGACGACCCTTGGCCTCAGTGTAGTGGCGAAATTTGCGCCGGACAAGTTCTGCCTGCCGCAGTTTCCATGAGTTCTCCACCGTTTGGGGGCTTAAATGGGGAGCGAGGAGAGCTGTCGGCTCTCACAGAACTCTGGCCTCCGCACTGTTTGCCATGCAACTGAACTCAAGACCACACGTCTCCTCTCGGCCTGCTGAGAAACAGGCCGCCGTGTAGGCCCTTGTCAACATTTCCTGGCATGCAGAGTCCAAGGCGACACACTGTCCTCTTCCTTGGAAACCTATGTTGCCCCAGCTTGCCAAAGGCTACTGAAGGCAGTCCTAACCAGTCTCGCGTGCTGGGCAACTTGGATTCAGTTACGAAAAGCCACCTGCATTGAGGTGAACACTCTGCTCAGCGTTCTTTCCGGGAGCTCACACTCGCCCCCTCTCTAGGTGAAGCGGGATGTCGAGGTGAGGTCCAAACTGAGCAAAGAGCACAATCGCTCACTTTGCAGTGGTAGTCGTCATAAGAGGCATTGCTTACGACGCCTTGCTAAGGTCTTCGGTCTGTTAGGGAAGTTGCCACACTTAGACGCCTTGAAAGGAAAATGTATTCAGCGAAGTTCCCAGTGTTTTGCGATGGCCTCCCTTCGCAGCGCCAATACAGCAGGGACTCAGGTTTGCTGCTAACTTGGCTAGGTGACCCTGCATACAGAAGCAGCCGTTTCCCTTTGGAAGCTTGGATCCCGGTGTCTTAGGGGCTGCTTGCAAGACCCTGCTATTGCCCAGCAGCTATCCTCTGCCCCTACGCCTGTGTAGGAAGCGAGTATTTTAGCCTGATAAGCAGGGCTCTTGCAACTCTGGAGGAGCGATAATTCTGCAGCCCACGTTCGTCCTGGGAAACCGTGAGACGACCCTTGGCCTCAGTGTAGTGGCGAAATTTGCGCCGGACAAGTTCTGCCTGCCGCAGTTTCCATGAGTTCTCCACCGTTTGGGGGCTTAAATGGGGAGCGAGGAGAGCTGTCGGCTCTCACAGAACTCTGGCCTCCGCACTGTTTGCCATGCAACTGAACTCAAGACCACACGTCTCCTCTCGGCCTGCTGAGAAACAGGCCGCCGTGTAGGCCCTTGTCAACATTTCCTGGCATGCAGAGTCCAAGGCGACACACTGTCCTCTTCCTTGGAAACCTATGTTGCCCCAGCTTGCCAAAGGCTACTGAAGGCAGTCCTAACCAGTCTCGCGTGCTGGGCAACTTGGATTCAGTTACGAAAAGCCACCTGCATTGAGGTGAACACTCTGCTCAGCGTTCTTTCCGGGAGCTCACACTCGCCCCCTCTCTAGGTGAAGCGGGATGTCGAGGTGAGGTCCAAACTGAGCAAAGAGCACAATCGCTCACTTTGCAGTGGTAGTCGTCATAAGAGGCATTGCTTACGACGCCTTGCTAAGGTCTTCGGTCTGTTAGGGAAGTTGCCACACTTAGACGCCTTGAAAGGAAAATTTATTCAGCGAAGTTCCCAGTGTTTTGCGATGGCCTCCCTTCGCAGCGCCAATACAGCAGGGACTCAGGTTTGCTGCTAACTTGGCTAGGTGACCCTGCATACAGAAGCAGCCGTTTCCCTTTGGAAGCTTGGATCCCGGTGTCTTAGGGGCTGCTTGCAAGACCCTGCTATTGCCCAGCAGCTATCCTCTGCCCCTACGCCTGTGTAGGAAGCGAGTATTTTAGCCTGATGAGCAGGGCTCTTGCAACTCTGGAGGAGCGATAATTCTGCAGCCCACGTTCGTCCTGGGAATCCGCAAGGCGAACCTTGGCCTCAGTGTAGTGGCGAAATTTGCGCCGGACAAGTTCTGCCTGCCGCAGTTTCCATGAGTTCTCCACCGTTTGGGGGCATAAATGGAGAGCGAGGAGAGCTGTCGGCTCTCACAGAACTCTGGCCTCCGCACTTTTTGCCATGCAACTGAACTGAAGACCACACGTCGCCTCCCGGCCTGCTGAGAAACAGGCCGCCGTGTAGGCCCTTGTCAGTATTTCCTGGTGTGCAGAGTCCAAGGCGACACACTGTCCTCTAGCTTGGAAACCTACGTTGCCCCAGCTTGCCAAAGGCTACCGAAGGCATTCCTAACCAGTCTCGCCTGCTGGGCAACTTGGATGTAGTTACGAAAAGCCACCTGCATTGAGGTGAACACTCTGCTCAGCGTTCTTTCCGGGAGCTCACACTCGCCCCCTCTGTAGCTGAAGCAGGATGTCGAGGTGAGGTCCAAACTGAGCAAAGAGCACCATCGCTCACTTTGCAGTGGTAGTCGTCGTAAGAGGCATTGCTTACGAAGCCTTGCTAAGGTTCGGTCTGTTAGGGAAGTTGCCACACTTAGACGCCTTGAAAGGAAAATTTATTCAGCGAAGTTCCAAGTGTTTTGCGATAGTCTCCCTTCGCAGCGCCAATACAGCAGGGACTCAGGTTTGCTGCTAACTTGGCTAGGTGACCCTGCATACAGAAGCAGTCCTTTCCCTTTGGAAGCTTGGATCTCGGTTTCTTAGTGGGGGCTTGCAGGACCCTGCTATTGCCCAGCAGCTATCCTCTGCCCCTATGCCTGTGTAGGAAGCGAGTATTCTAGCCTGAGAAGCAGGACTCTTGCAACTCTGGAGGAGCGATAATTCTGCAGCCCACGTTCGTCCTGGGAAACCGCGAGGCGACCCTTGGCCTCAGTGTAGTGGCGAAATTTGCGCCGGACAAGTTCTGCCTGCCGCAGTTTCCATGAGTTCTCCACCGTTTGGGGGCTTAAATGGAGAGCGAGGAGAGCTGTCGGCTCTCACAGAATTCTGGCCTCCGCACTGTTTGCCATGCAACTGAACTCAAGACCACACGTCTCCTCCCGGCCTGCTGAGAAACAGGCCGCCGTGTAGGCCATTCGTAACACTTCTTGGCATGTAGACTCCAAGGCGACACACTGTCCTCTTCCTTGGAAAAATAGGGTGCCCCAGCTTGCCAACGCTCACGAAGGCAGTCCGAGCCAGTCTCATGTGCTGGGCCACTTGCATTCAGTGAGGAAAAGCCACCTGCATTGAGGTGAGCACTCTGCTCAGCGTTCTTCCCGGGAGCTCACAATTGCCACCTCTCTAGGTTAAGCAGGAAGTCGAAGTGAGGACCAACCTGAGCAAAGAGCACAATTCCTCACTTTGCTTTAGGTTCAGAAGGAAGTCGAAGTGAGGACCAACCTGAGCAAAGAGCACAATTCCTCACGTTGCACTAGTAGTCCTCGTGAGAGGAATTGCCAACTACGCCTGGCTAAGGCCTTCCCTGTGTTAAGGAACCAGCCACACTTAGACGCCTTGAAAGGAAAATGTATTCAGCGAAGTTCCCATTGTTTGGCGATGGCCAACTTTTGCAGCGCCAGTACTGCAGGGACTTAGGTTTGCCGCTAACTAGGCTGGGTGACACGGCATACAGAAGCAGGCGTTTCTCTTTGGAAGCTTGGATCCCGGTGTCTTAGGGGCTGCTTGCAAGACCCTGCTATTGCCCAGCAACTATCCTCTGCCCCTACGCCTGTGTAGGAAGCGAGTATTCTAGCCTGAGAAGCAGAGCTCTTGCAACTCTGGAGGAGCGATAATTCTGCAGCCCACGTTCGTCCTGGGAAACCGTGAGACGACCCTTGGCCTCAGTGTAGTGGCGAAATTTGCGCCGGACAAGTTCTGCCTGCCGCAGTTTCCATGAGTTCTCCACCGTTTGGGGGCTTAAATGGGGAGCGAGGAGAGCTGTCGGCTCTCACAGAACTCTGGCCTCCGCACTGTTTGCCATGCAACTGAACTCAAGACCACACGTCTCCTCTCGGCCTGCTGAGAAACAGGCCGCCGTGTAGGCCCTTGTCAACATTTCCTGGCATGCAGAGTCCAAGGCGACACACTGTCCTCTTCCTTGGAAACCTATGTTGCCCCAGCTTGCCAAAGGCTACTGAAGGCAGTCCTAACCAGTCTCGCGTGCTGGGCAACTTGGATTCAGTTACGAAAAGCCACCTGCATTGAGGTGAACACTCTGCTCAGCGTTCTTTCCGGGAGCTCACACTCGCCCCCTCTCTAGGTGAAGCGGGATGTCGAGGTGAGGTCCAAACTGAGCAAAGAGCACAATCGCTCACTTTGCAGTGGTAGTCGTCATAAGAGGCATTGCTTACGACGCCTTGCTAAGGTCTTCGGTCTGTTAGGGAAGTTGCCACACTTAGACGCCTTGAAAGGAAAATTTATTCAGCGAAGTTCCCAGTGTTTTGCGATGGCCTCCCTTCGCAGCGCCAATACAGCAGGGACTCAGGTTTGCTGCTAACTTGGCTAGGTGACCCTGCATACAGAAGCAGCCGTTTCCCTTTGGAAGCTTGGATCCCGGTGTCTTAGGGGCTGCTTGCAAGACCCTGCTATTGCCCAGCAGCTATCCTCTGCCCCTACGCCTGTGTAGGAAGCGAGTATTTTAGCCTGAGAAGCAGGGCTCTTGCAACTCTGGAGGAGCGATAATTCTGCAGCCCACGTTCGTCCTGGGAAACCGTGAGACGACCCTTGGCCTCAGTGTAGTGGCGAAATTTGCGCCGGACAAGTTCTGCCTGCCGCAGTTTCCATGAGTTCTCCACCGTTTGGGGGCTTAAATGGGGAGCGAGGAGAGCTGTCGGCTCTCACAGAACTCTGGCCTCCGCACTGTTTGCCATGCAACTGAACTCAAGACCACACGTCTCCTCTCGGCCTGCTGAGAAACAGGCCGCCGTGTAGGCCCTTGTCAACATTTCCTGGCATGCAGAGTCCAAGGCGACACACTGTCCTCTTCCTTGGAAACCTATGTTGCCCCAGCTTGCCAAAGGCTACTGAAGGCAGTCCTAACCAGTCTCGCGTGCTGGGCAACTTGGATTCAGTTACGAAAAGCCACCTGCATTGAGGTGAACACTCTGCTCAGCGTTCTTTCCGGGAGCTCACACTCGCCCCCTCTCTAGGTGAAGCGGGATGTCGAGGTGAGGTCCAAACTGAGCAAAGAGCACAATCGCTCACTTTGCAGTGGTAGTCGTCATAAGAGGCATTGCTTACGACGCCTTGCTAAGGTCTTCGGTCTGTTAGGGAAGTTGCCACACTTAGACGCCTTGAAAGGAAAATTTATTCAGCGAAGTTCCCAGTGTTTTGCGATGGCCTCCCTTCGCAGCGCCAATACAGCAGGGACTCAGGTTTGCTGCTAACTTGGCTAGGTGACCCTGCATACAGAAGCAGCCGTTTCCCTTTGGAAGCTTGGATCCCGGTGTCTTAGGGGCTGCTTGCAAGACCCTGCTATTGCCCAGCAGCTATCCTCTGCCCCTACGCCTGTGTAGGAAGCGAGTATTTTAGCCTGATAAGCAGGGCTCTTGCAACTCTGGAGGAGCGATAATTCTGCAGCCCACGTTCGTCCTGGGAAACCGTGAGACGACCCTTGGCCTCAGTGTAGTGGCGAAATTTGCGCCGGACAAGTTCTGCCTGCCGCAGTTTCCATGAGTTCTCCACCGTTTGGGGGCTTAAATGGGGAGCGAGGAGAGCTGTCGGCTCTCACAGAATTCTGGCCTCCGCACTGTTTGCCATGCAACTGAACTCAAGACCACACGTCTCCTCCCGGCCTGCTGAGAAACAGGCCGCCGTGTAGGCCATTCGTAACACTTCTTGGCATGTAGACTCCAAGGCGACACACTGTCCTCTTCCTTGGAAAAATAGGGTGCCCCAGCTTGCCAACGCTCACGAAGGCAGTCCGAGCCAGTCTCATGTGCTGGGCCACTTGCATTCAGTGAGGAAAAGCCACCTGCATTGAGGTGAGCACTCTGCTCAGCGTTCTTCCCGGGAGCTCACAATTGCCACCTCTCTAGGTTAAGCAGGAAGTCGAAGTGAGGACCAACCTGAGCAAAGAGCACAATTCCTCACTTTGTTTTGGTTCAGAAGGAAGTCGAAGTGAGGACCAACCTGAGCAAAGAGCACAATTCCTCACGTTGCACTAGTAGTCCTCGTGAGAGGAATTGCCAACTACGCCTGGCTAAGGCCTTCCCTGTGTTAAGGAACCAGCCACACTTAGACGCCTTGAAAGGAAAATGTATTCAGCGAAGTTCCCATTGTTTGGCGATGGCCAACTTTTGCAGCGCCAGTACTGCAGGGACTTAGGTTTGCCGCTAACTAGGCTGGGTGACACGGCATACAGAAGCAGGCGTTTCTCTTTGGAAGCTTGGATCCCGGTGTCTTAGGGGCTGCTTGCAAGACCCTGCTATTGCCCAGCAACTATCCTCTGCCCCTACGCCTGTGTAGGAAGCGAGTATTCTAGCCTGAGAAGCAGAGCTCTTGCAACTCTGGAGGAGCGATAATTCTGCAGCCCACGTTCGTCCTGGGAAACCGTGAGACGACCCTTGGCCTCAGTGTAGTGGCGAAATTTGCGCCGGACAAGTTCTGCCTGCCGCAGTTTCCATGAGTTCTCCACCGTTTGGGGGCTTAAATGGGGAGCGAGGAGAGCTGTCGGCTCTCACAGAACTCTGGCCTCCGCACTGTTTGCCATGCAACTGAACTCAAGACCACACGTCTCCTCTCGGCCTGCTGAGAAACAGGCCGCCGTGTAGGCCCTTGTCAACATTTCCTGGCATGCAGAGTCCAAGGCGACACACTGTCCTCTTCCTTGGAAACCTATGTTGCCCCAGCTTGCCAAAGGCTACTGAAGGCAGTCCTAACCAGTCTCGCGTGCTGGGCAACTTGGATTCAGTTACGAAAAGCCACCTGCATTGAGGTGAACACTCTGCTCAGCGTTCTTTCCGGGAGCTCACACTCGCCCCCTCTCTAGGTGAAGCGGGATGTCGAGGTGAGGTCCAAACTGAGCAAAGAGCACAATCGCTCACTTTGCAGTGGTAGTCGTCATAAGAGGCATTGCTTACGACGCCTTGCTAAGGTCTTCGGTCTGTTAGGGAAGTTGCCACACTTAGACG
>NW_026043931.1:0-74240 GCF_937001465.1 Orcinus orca | reverse complement strand
TACCCTCACCTGGACCCTAAACGGTCCCCGTCCCCTAACCCTAACCCTAGCCCGAACCCTAAACCTAAACCTTCCCCGAAGCCTGACCCTCACCCGTCCCCTAATCCTAACCCGTACGCTGACACTCACCCGCGCCCTCACACGTACGCTCCCCCTAAAGCGTTGTCGTACCCTCACCTGGACCGTAAACCGTCCCCGTCCCCTAACCCTAACCCTAGGCCGAACCCTAACCCTAACCCTTCCCCGAAGCCTGACCCTCAGCCGTCCCCTAATCCTAACCCGTACGCTGACACTCACCCGCGCCCTCACACGTATGCTCCCCCTAAAGCGTTGTCGTACTCTCACCTGGACCCTAAACCGTCCCTGTCCCCTAACCCTAACCCTAGCCCGAAACCTAACCCTAACCCTTACCCTTCCCCGAAGCCTGACCCTCACCCGTCCCCTAATCCTAAGCCGTACGCTGACACTCACCCGCGCCCTCACACGTACGCTCCCCCTAAAGCGTTGTCGTACCCTCACCTGGACCCTAAACCATCCCCGTCCCCTAACCCTAACCCTAGCCCGAAACCTAACCCTAACCCTTCCCCGAAGCCTGACCCTCATCCGTCCCCTAATCCTAACCCGTACGCTGACACTCACCTGCGCCCTCACACGTAGGCTCCCCCTAAAGCGTTGTCTTACCCTCACCTGGACCCTAAACCGTCCCCGTCCCCTAACCCTAACCCTAGCCCGAACCCTAACCCTAACCCTTCCCCGAAGCCTGACCCTCACCCGTCCCCTAATCCTAACCCGTACGCTGACACTCACCCGCGCCCTCACACGTAGTCTCCCCCTAAAGCGTTGTCTTACCCTCACCTGGACCCTAAACCGTCCCCGTCCCCTAACCCTAACCCTAGCCCGAACCCTAACCCTTACCCTTCCCCGAAGCCTGACCCTCAGCCGTCCCCTAATCCTAACCCGTACGCTGACACTCACCCACGCCCTCACACGTACGCTCCCCCTAAAGCGTTGTCGTACCCTCACCTGGACCCTAAACCGTCCCCGTCCCCTAACCCTAACCCTAGCCCGAACCCTAACCCTAACCCTTCCCCGAAACCTGACCATCACCCGTCCCGTAATCCTAACCCGTACGCTGACACTCACCCGCGCCCTCACACGTACTCTCCCCCTAAAGCGTTGTCGTACCCTCACCTGGACCCTAAACCGTCCCCGTCCCCTAACCCTAACCCTAGCCCGAACCCTAACCCTAACCCTTCACCGAAGCCTGACCCTCACACGTCCCCTAATCCTAACCCGTACGCTGACACTCACCCACGCCCTCACACGTACGCTCCCCCTAAAGCGTTGTCGTACCCTCACCTGGACCCTAAACCGTCCCCGTCCCCTAACCCTAACCCTAGCCCGAACCCTAACCCTAACCCTTCCCCGAAGCCTGACCCTCACCCGTCCCCTAATCCTAACCCGTACGCTGACACTCACCCGCGGCCTCACACGTACGCTCCCCCTAAAGCGTTGTCGTACCCTCACCTGGACCCTAAACCGTCCCCGTCCCCTAACCCTAACCCTAGCCCGAACCCTAACCCTAACCCTTCCCCGAAGCCTGACCCTCACCCGTCCCCTAATCCTAACCCGTACGCTGACACTCACCCACGCCTTCACACGTACGCTCCCCCTAAAGCGTTGTCGTACCCTCACGTGGACCCTAAAGCGTCCCCGTTCCCTAACCCTAACCCTAGCCCGAACCCTAACCCTAACCCTTCCCCGAAGCCTGACCCTCACCCGTCCCCTAATCCTAACCCGTACGCTGACACTCACCCGCGCCCTCACACGTAGGCTCCCCCTAAAGCGTTCTCTTACCCTCACCTGGATCGTAAACCGTCCCCGTCCCCTAACCCTAACCCTAGCCCGAACCCTAACCCTAACCCTTCCCTGAAGCCTGACCCTCACCCGTCCCCTAATCCTAACCCGTACGCTGACACTCACCCACGCCCTCACACGTACGCTCCCCCTAAAGCGTTGTCGTACCCTCACCTGGACCCTAAACCGTCCCCGTCCCCTAACCCTAACCCTAGCCCGAACCCTAACCCTAACCCTTCCCCGAAGCCTGAACCTCAGCCGTCCCCTATTCCTAACACGTACGCTGACACTCACCCGCGCCCTCACACGTACGCTCCCCATAAAGCGCTGTCGTACCCTCACCTGGACCCTAAACCGTTCCCGTCCCCTAACCCTAACCCTAGCCCTCACCCTAACCCTAACCCTTCCCCGAAGCCTGACCCTAACCCGTCCCATAATCCTAACCCGTACGCTGACACTCACCCGCGCCCTCACACGTACGCTCCCCCTAAAGCGTTGTCGTACCCTCATCTGGACCCTAAACCGTCCCCGTCCCCTAGCCCTAACCCTAGCCCGAACCCTAACTCTAACCCTTCCCCGAAGCCTGACCCTCACCCGTCCCCTAATCCTAACCCGTACGCTGACACTCACCCACGCCCTCACACGTACGCTCCCCCTAAAGCGTTGTCGTACCCTCACCTGGACCCTAAACTGTCCCCGTCCCCTAAGCCTAACCCTAGCCCGAACCCTAACCCTAACCCTTCCCCGAAGCCTGACCCTCACCCGTCCCCTAATCCTAACCCGTACGCTGACACTCACCCGCGCCCTCACACGTACGCTCCCCCTAAAGCGTTGTCGTACCCTCACCTGGACCCTAAACCGTCCCCGTCCCCTAACCCTAACCCTAGCCCGAACCCTAACCCTAACGCTTCCCCGAAGCCTGACCCTCAACCGTCCCCTAATCCTAACCCGTACGCTGACACTCACCCGCGCCCTCACACGTACGCTCCCCCTAAAGCGTTGTCGTACCCTCACATGGACCCTAAACCGTCCCCGTCCCCTAACCCTAACCCTAGCCCGAACCCTAACCCTAACCCTTCCCCGAAGCCTGACCCTCACCCGTCCCCTAATCCTAACCCGTACGCTGACACTCACCCGCGCCCTCACACGTACGCTCCCCCTAAAGCGTTGTCGTACCCTCACCTGGACCCTAAACCGTCCCCGTCCCCTAACCCTAACCCTAGCCCGAACCCTAACCCTAACCCTTCCCCGAAGCCTGACCCTCACCCGTCCCCTAATCCTAAACCGTACGCTGACACTCACCCACGCCATCACACGTACGCTCCCCCTAAAGCGTTGTCGTACCCTCACCTGGACCCTAAACCGTCCCCGTCCCCTAACCCTAACCCTAGCCTGAACCCTAACCCTAACCCTTCCCCGAAGCCTGACCCTCAGCCGTCCCCTAATCCTAACCCGTACGCTGACACTCACCCGCGCCCTCACACGTACCCTCCCCCTAAAGCGTTGTCGTACCCTCACCTGGACCCTAAACCGTCCCCGTCCCCTAACCCTAACCCTAACCCGAACCCTAACCCTAACCCTTCCCCGAAGCCTGACCCTCACACGTCCCCTAATCCTAAACCGTACACTGACACTCACCCACGCCCTCACACGTACGCTCCCCCTAAAGCGTTGTCGTACCCTCACCTGCACCCTAAACCGTCCCCGTCCCCTAAGCCTAACCCTAGCCCGAACCCTAAACCTAACCCTTCCCCGAAGCCTGACCCTCACCCGTCCCATAATCCTAACCCGTACGCTGACACTCACCCGCGCCCTCACACGTACGCTCCCCCTAAAGCGTTGTCGTACCCTCACCTGGACCCTAAACCGTCCCCGTCCCCTAACCCTAACCCTAGCCCGAACCCTAACCCTAACCCTTCCCCGAAGCCTGACCCTCACCCGTCCCCTAATCCTAACCCGTACGCTGACACTCACCCGCGCCCTCACATGTACGCTCCCCCTAAAGCGTTGTCTTACCCTCACCTGGACCCTAAACCGTCCCCGTCCCCTAACCCTAACCCTACCCCGAACCCTAACCCTAACCCTTCCCCGAAGCCTGACCCTCACCCGTCCCCTAATCCTAACCCGTACGCTGACACTCACCCGCGCCCTCACACGTACGCTCCCCCTAAAGCGTTGTCGTACCCTCACCTGGACCCTAAACTGTCCCCGTCCCCTAACCCTAACCCTAGCCCGAACCCTAACCCTAACCCTTCCCCGAAGCCTGACCCTCACCCGTCCCCTAATCCTAACCCGTACGCTGACACTCACCCGCGCCCTCACACGTACGCTCCCCCTAAAGCGTTGTCGTACCCTCACCTGGACCCTAAACCGTCCCCGTCCCCTAACCCTAACCCTAGCCCGAACCCTAACCCTAACCCTTCCCCGAAGCCTGACCCTCACCCGTCCCCTAATCCTAACCCGTACGCTGACACTCACCCGCGCCCTCACACGTACGCTCCCCCTAAAGCGTTGTCGTACCCTCACCTGAACCCTAAACCGTCCCCGTCCCCTAACCCTAACCCTAGCCCGAACCCTAACCCTAACCCTTCCCCGAAGCCTGACCCTCACCCGTCCCCTAATCCTAACCCGTACGCTGACACTCACCCGCGCCCTCACACGTACGCTCCCCCTAAAGCGTTGTCGTACCCTCACCTGGACCCTAAACCGTCCCCGTCCCCTAACCCTAACCCTAGCCCGAACCCTAACCCTAACCCTTCCCCGAAGCCTGACCCTCACCCGTCCCCTAATCCTAACCCGTACGCTGACACTCACCCGTGCCCTCACACGTACGCTCCCCCTAAAGCGTTGTCATACCCTCACCTGGACCCTAAACCGTCCCCGTCCCCTAACCCTAACCCTAGCCCGAACCCTAACCCTAACCCTTCCCCGAAGCCTGACCCTCACCCGTCCCCTAATCCTAACCCGTATGCTGACACTCACCGGCGCCCTCACACGTACGCTCCCCCTAAAGCGTTGTCGTACCCTCACCTGGACCCTAAACCGTCCCCGTCCCCTAACCCTAACCCTAGCCCGAACCCTAACCCTAACCCTTCCCCGAAACCTGACCCTCACCCGTCTACTAATCCTAACCCGTACGCTGACACTCACCCGCGCCCTCACACGTATGCTCCCCCTAAAGTGTTGTCGTACCCTCACCTGGACCCTAAAGCGTCCCCGTCCCCTAACCCTAACCCTAGCCCGAACCCTAACCCTAACCCTTCCCCGAAGCCTGACCCTAACCTGTCCCCTAATCCTAAGCCGTACGCTGACACTCACCCACGCCCTCACACGTACGCTCCCCCTAAAGCATTGTCGTACCCTCACCTGGACCCTAAAGCGTCCCCGTACCCTAACCCTAACCCTAGCCCGAACCCTAACCCTAACCCTTCCCCGAAGCCTGACCCTCACCCGTCCCCTAATCCTAACCCGTACGCTGACACTCACCCGCGCCCTCACACGTAGGCTCCCCGTAAAGCGTTGTCTTACCCTCACCTGGACCCTAAAGCGTCCCTGTCCCCTAACCCTAACCCTAGCCCGAACCCTAACCCTAACCCTTCCCCGAAGCCTGACTCTCACCTGTCCCCTAATCCTAACCCGTACGCTGACACTCACCCGCGCCCTCACACGTAGGCTCCCCCTAAAGCGTTGTCTTACCCTCACCTGGACCCTAAACGGTCCCCGTCCCCTAACCCTAACCCTAGCCCGAACCCTAACCCTAATCCTTCCCCGAAGCCTGACCCTCACCCGTCCCCTAATCCTAACCCGTACGCTGACACTCACCCGCGCCCTCACACGTACGCTCCCCCTAAAGCGTTGTCGTACCCTCACCTGGACCGTAAACCGTCCCCGTCCCCTAACCCTAACCCTAGCCCGAACCCTAACCCTAACCCTTACCCTTCCCCGAAGCCTGACCCTCACCCGTCCCCTAATCCTAACCCGTACGCTGACACTCACCCGCGCCCTCACACGTACGCTCCCCCTAAAGCGTTGTCGTACCCTCACCTGGACCCTAAACCATCCCCGTCCCCTAACCCTAACCCTAGCCCGAAACCTAACCCTAACCCTTCCCCGAAGCCTGACCCTCATCCGTCCCCTAATCCTAACCCGTACGCTGACACTCACCTGCGCCCTCACACGTAGGCTCCCCCTAAAGCGTTGTCTTACCCTCACCTGGACCCTAAACCGTCCCCGTCCCCTAACCCTAACCCTAGCCCGAACCCTAACCCTAACCCTTCCCCGAAGCCTGACCCTCACCCGTCCCCTAATCCTAACCCGTACGCTGACACTCACCCGTGCCCTCACACGTAGGCTCCCCCTAAAGCGTTGTCTTACCCTCACCTGGACCCTAAACCGTCCCCGTCCCCTAACCCTAACCCTAGCCCGAACCCTAACCCTTACCCTTCCCCGAAGCCTGACCCTCAGCCGTCCCCTAATCCTAACCCGTACGCTGACACTCACCCACGCCCTCACACGTACGCTCCCCCTAAAGCGTTGTCGTACCCTCACCTGGACCCTAAACCGTCCCCGTCCCCTAACCCTAACCCTAGCCCGAACCCTAACCCTAACCCTTCCCCGAAGCCTGACCATCACCCGTCCCGTAATCCTAACCCGTACGCTGACACTCACCCGCGCCCTCACACGTACTCTCCCCCTAAAGCGTTGTCGTACCCTCACCTGGACCCTAAACCGTCCCCGTCCCCTAACCCTAACCCTAGCCCGAACCCTAACCCTAACCCTTCACCGAAGCCTGACCCTCACCCGTCCCCTAATCCTAACCCGTACGCTGACACTCACCCACGCCCTCACACGTACGCTCCCCCTAAAGCGTTGTCGTACCCTCACCTGGACCCTAAACCGTCCCCGTCCCCTAACCCTAACCCTAGCCCGAACCCTAACCCTAACCCTTCCCCGAAGCCTGACCCTCAGCCGTCCCCTAATCCTAACCCGTACGCTGACACTCACCCGCGCCCTCACACGTACGCTCCCCCTAAAGCGTTGTCGTACCCTCACCTGGACCCTAAACCGTCCCCGTCCCCTAACCCTAACCCTAGCCCGAACCCTAACCCTAACCCTTCCCCGAAGCCTAACCCTCACCCGTCCCCTAATCCTAACCCGTACGCTGACACTCACCCGCGCCCTCACACGTACGCTCCCCCTAAAGCGTTGTCGTACCCTCACCTGGACCCTAAAGCGTCCCCGTCCCCTAACCCTAACCCTAGCCCGAACCCTAACCCTAACCCTTCCCCGAAGCCTGACCCTCACCCGTCCCCTAATCCTAACCCGTACGCTGACACTCACCCGCGCCCTCACACGTAGGCTCCCCCTAAAGCGTTCTCTTACCCTCACCTGGATCCTAAACCGTCCCCGTCCCCTAACCCTAACCCTAGCCCGAACCCTAACCCTAACCCTTCCCCGAAGCCTGACCCTAACCCGTCCCCTAATCCTAACCCGTACGCTGACACTCACCCGCGCCCTCACACGTACGCTCCCCCTAAAGCGTTGTCGTACCCTCACCTGGATCCTAAACCGTCCCCGTCCCCTAACCCTAACCCTAGCCCGAACCCTAACCCTAACCCTTCCCCGAAGCCTGACCCTCAGCCGTCCCCTAATCCTAACCCGTACGCTGACACTCACCCGCGCCCTCACAGGTACGCTCCCCCTAAAGCGTTGTCGTACCCTCACCTGGACCCTAAACCGTCCCCGTCCCCTAACCCTAACCCTAGCCCGAACCCTAACCCTAACCCTTCCCCGAAGCCTGACCCTCACCCGTCCCCTAATCCTAACCCGTACGCTGACACTCACCCGCGCCCTCACACGTACGCTCCCCCTAAAGCGTTGTCGTACCCTCACCTGGACCCTAAACCGTCCCCGTCCCCTAACGCTAACCCTAGCCCGAACCCTAACCCTAACCCTTCCCCGAAGCCTGACCCTCACCCGTCCCCTAATCCTAACCCGTACGCTGACACTCACCCGCGCCCTCACACGTACGCTCCCCCTAAAGCGTTGTCGTACACTCACCTGGACCCTAAACCGTCCCCGTCCCCTAGCCCTAACCCTAGCCCGAACCCTAACCCTAACCCTTCCCCGAAGCCTGACCCTCACCCGTCCCCTAATCCTAACCCGTACGCTGACACTCACCCACGCCCTCACACGTACGCTCCCCCTAAAGCGTTGTCGTACCCTCACCTGGACCCTAAACTGTCCCCGTCCCCTAAGCCTAACCCTAGCCCGAACCCTAACCCTAACCCTTCCCCGAAGCCTGACCCTCACCCGTCCCCTAATCCTAACCCGTACGCTGACACTCACCCGCGCCCTCACACGTACGCTCCCCCTAAAGCGTTGTCGTACCCTCACCTGGACCCTAAACCGTCCCCGTCCCCTAACCCTAACCCTAGCCCGAACCCTAACCCTAACCCTTCCCCGAAGCCTGACCCTCAACCGTCCCCTAATCCTAACCCGTACGCTGACACTCACCCGCGCCCTCACACGTACGCTCCCCCTAAAGCGTTGTCGTACCCTCACATGGACCCTAAACCGTCCCCGTCCCCTAACCCTAACCCTAGCCCGAACCCTAACCCTAACCCTTCCCCGAAGCCTGACCCTCACCCGTCCCCTAATCCTAACCCGTACGCTGACACTCACCCGCGCCCTCACACGTACGCTCCCCCTAAAGCGTTGTCGTACCCTCACCTGGACCCTAAACCGTCCCCGTCCCCTAACCCTAACCCTAGCCCGAACCCTAACCCTAACCCTTCCCCGAAGCCTGACCCTCGCCCGTCCCGTAATCCTAACCCGTACGCTGACACTCACCCGCGCCCTCACACGTACGCTCCCCGTAAAGCGTTTTCGTACCCTCACCTGGACCCTAAACCATCCCCGTCCCCTAACCCTAACCCTAGCCCGAACCCTAACCCTAACCCTTCCCCGAAGCCTGACACTCACCCGTCCCCTAATCCTAACCCGTACGCTGACACTCACCCGCGCCCTCACACGTACGCTCCCCCTAAAGCGTTGTCATACCCTCACCTGGACCCTAAAGCGTCCCCGTCCCCTAACCCTAACCCTAGCCCGAACCCTAACCCTAACCCTTCCCCGAAGCCTGACCCTCACCCGTCCCCTAATCCTAACCCGTACGCTTACACTCACCCGCGCCCTCACACGTACGCTCCCCCTAAAGCGTTGTCGTACCCTCACCTGGACCCTAAACCGTCCCCGTCCCCTAACCCTAACCCTAGCCCGAATCCTAACCCTAACCCTTCCCCGAAGCCTGACCCTCACCCGTACCCTAATCCTAACCCGTACGCTGACACTCACCCGCGCCCTCACACGTACGCTCCCCCTAAAGCGTTGTCGTACCCTCACCTGGACCCTAAACCGTCCCCGTCCCCTAACCCTAACCCTAGCCCGAACCCTAACCCTAACCCTTCCCCGAAGCCTGACCCTCAGCCGTCCCCTAATCCTAACCCGTACGCTGACACTCACCCGCGCCCTCACACGTACGCTCCCCCTAAAGCGTTGTCGTACCCTCACCTGGACCCTAAACCGTCCCCGTCCCCTAACCCTAACCCTAGCCCGAACCCTAACCCTAACCCTTCCCCGAAGCCTGACCCTCACCCGTCCCCTAATCCTAACCCGTACGCTGACACTCACCCGCGCCCTCACACGTACGCTCCCCCTAAAGCGTTGTCGTACCCTCACCTGGACCCTAAACCGTCCCCGTCCCCTAACCCTAACGCTAGCCCGAACCCTAACCCTAACCCTTCCCCGAACCCTGACACTCAGCCGTCCCCTAATCCTAACCCGTACGCTGACACTCACCCGCGCCCTCACACGTACGCTCCCCCTAAAGCGTTGTCATACCCTCACCTGGACCCTAAAGCGTCCCCGTCCCCTAACCCTAACCCTAGCCCGAACCCTAACCCTAACCCTTCCCCGAAGCCTGACCCTCACCCGTCCTCTAATCCTAACCCGTACGCTGACACTCACCCGCGCCCTCACACGTAGGCTCCCCCTAAAGCGTTGTCTTACCCTCACCTGGACCCTAAACCGTCCCCGTCCCCTAACACTAACCCTAGCCCGAACCCTAACCCTAACCCTTCCCCGAAGCCTGACACTCACCCGTCCCCTAATCCTAACCCGTACGCTGACACTCACCCGCGCCCTCACACGTACGCTCCCCCTAAAGCGTTGTCGTACCCTCACCTGGACCCTAAACCGTCCCCGTCCCCTAACCCTAACCCTAGCCCGAACCCTAACCCTAACACTTCCCCGAAGCCTGACCCTCACCCGTCCCCTAATCCTAACCCGTACGCTGACACTCACCCGCGCCCTCACACGTACGCTGCCCCTAAAGCGTTGTCGTACCCTCACCTGGACCCTAAACCGTCCCCGTCCCCTAACCCTAACCCTAGCCCGAACCCTAACCCTAACACTTCCCCGAAGCCTGACCCTCAGCCGTCCCCTAATCCTAACCCGTACGCTGACACTCACCCGCGCCCTCACACTTACGATCCCCCTAAAGCGTTGTCGTACCCTCACCTGGACCCTAAACCGTCCCCTAACCCTAACCCTAGCTCGAACCCTAACCCTAACCCTTCCCCGAAGCCTGACCCTCAGCCGTCCCCTAATCCTAACCCGTTACGCTGACACTCACCCGCGCCCTCACACGTACGCTCCCCCTAAAGCGTTGTCGTACCCTCACCTGGACCCTAAACCGTCCCCATCCCCTAACTCTAACCCTAGCCCGAACCCTAACCCTAACCCTTCCCGAAGCCTGACCCTCACCTGTCCCGTAATCCTAAACCGTACGCTGACACTCAACCGCGCCCTCACACGTACGCTCCCCCTAAAGCGTTGTCGTACCCTCACCTGGACCCTAAACCGTCCCCGTCCCCTAACCCTAACCCTAGCCCGAACCCTAACCCTAACCCTTCCCCGAAGCCTGACACTCACCCGTCCCCTAATCCTAACCCGTACGCTGACACTCACCCGCGCCCTCACACGTACGCTCCCCCTAAAGCGTTGTCGTACCCTCACCTGGACCCTAAACCGTCCCCGTCCCCTAACCCTAACCCTAGCCCGAACCCTAACCCTAACCCTTCCCCGAAGCCTGACCCTCAGCCGTCCCCTAATCCTAACCCGTACGCTGACACTCACCCGCGCCCTCAGACGTACGCTCCCCCTAAAGCGTTGTCGTACCGTCACCTGGACCCTAAACCGTCCCCGTCCCCTAACCCTAACCCTAGCCCGAACCCTAACCCTAACCCTTCCCCGAAGCCTGACCCTCACCCGTCCCCTAATCCTAACCCGTACGCTGACACTCACCCGCGCCCTCACACGTACGCTCCCCCTAAAGCGTTGTCGTACCCTCACCTGGACCCTAAACCGTCCCCGTCCCCTAACCCTAACCCTAGCCCGAACCCTAACCCTAATCCTTCCCCGAAGCCTGACCCTCACCCGTCCCCTAATCCAAACCCGTACGCTGACACTCACCCGCGCCCTCACACGTACGCTCCCCCTAAAGCGTTGTCGTACCCTCACCTGGACCCTAAACCGTCCCCGTCCCCTAACCCTAACCCTAGCCCTCACCCTAACCCTAACCCTTCCCCGAAGCCTGACCCTCACCCGTCCCCTAATCCTAACCCGTACGCTGACACTCACCCGCGCCCTCACACGTACGCTCCCCCTAAAGCGTTGTCGTACCCTCACCTGGACCCTAAACCGTCCCCGTCCCCTAACCCTAACCCTAGCCCGAACCCTAACCCTAATCCTTCCCCGAAGCCTGACCCTCACCCGTCCCCTAATCCAAACCCGTACGCTGACACTCACCCGCGCCCTCACACGTACGCTCCCCCTAAAGCGTTGTCGTACCCTCACCTGGACCCTAAACCGTCCCCGTCCCCTAACCCTAACCCTAGCCCGAACCCTAACCCTAACCCTTCCCCGAAGCCTGACCCTCACCCGTCCCCTAATCCTAACCCGTACGCTGACACTCACCCGCGCCCTCACACGTACGCTCCCCCTAAAGCGTTGTCGTACCCTCACCTGGACCCTAAACCGTCCCCGTCCCCTAGCCCTAACCCTAGCCCGAACCCTAACCCTAACCCTTCCCCGAAGCCTGACCCTCACCCGTCCCCTAATCCTAACCCGTACGCTGACACTCACCCGCGCCCTCACACGTACGCTCCCCCTAAAGCGTTGTCGTACCCTCACCTGGACCCTAAACCGTCCCCGTCCCCTAACCCTAACCCTAGCCCGAACCCTAACCCTAACCCTTCCCCGAAGCCTGACCCTCACCCGTCCCCTAATCCTAACCCGTACGCTGACACTCACCCGCGCCCTCACACGTACGCTCCCCCTAAAGCGTTGTCGTACCCTCACCTGGACCCTAAACCGTCCCCGTCCCCTAACCCTAACCCTAGCCCGAACCCTAACCCTAACGCTTCCCCGAAGCCTGACCCTCACCCGTCCCCTAATCCTAACCCGTACGCTGACACTCACCCACGCCCTCACACGTACGCTCCCCCTAAAGCGTTGTCGTACCCTCACCTGGACCCTAAACCGTCCCCTTCCCCTAACCCTAACCCTAGCCCGAACCCTAACCCTAACCATTCCCCGAAGCCTGACCCTCACCCGTCCCCTAATCCTAACCCGTACGCTGACACTCACCCGCGCCCTCACACGTACGCTCCCCCTAAAGCGTTGTCGTACCCTCACCTGGACCCTAAACCGTCCCCGTCCCCTAACCCTAACCCTAGCCCGAACCCTAACCCTAACGCTTCCCCGAAGCCTGACCCTCACCCGTCCCCTAATCCTAACCCGTACGCTGACACTCACCCGCGCCCTCACATGTACGCTCCCCCTAAAGCGTTGTCGTATCCTCACCTGGACCCTAAACCGTCCCCGTCCCCTAACCCTAACCCTAGCCCGAACCCTAACCCTAACCCTTCCCCGAAGCCTGACCCTCACCCGTCCCCTAATCCTAACCCGTACGCTGACACTCACCCGCGCCCTCACACGTACGCTCCCCCTAAAGCGTTGTCGTACCCTCACCTGGACCCTAAAGCGTCCCCGTCCCCTAAACCTAACCCTAGCCCGAACCCTAACCCTAACCCTTCCCCGAAGCCTGACCCTCACCCGTCCTCTAATCCTAACCCGTACGCTGACACTCACCCGCGCCCTCACACGTAGGCTCCCCCTAAAGCGTTGTCTTACCCTCACCTGGACCCTAAACCGTCCCCGTCCCCTAACACTAACCCTAGCCCGAACCCTAACCCTAACCCTTCCCCGAAGCCTGACACTCACCCGTCCCCTAATCCTAACCCGTACGCTGACACTCACCCGCGCCCTCACACGTACGCTCCCCCTAAAGCGTTGTCGTACCCTCACCTGGACCCTAAACCGTCCCCGTCCCCTAACCCTAACCCTAGTCCGAACCCTAACCCTAACACTTCCCCGAAGCCTGACCCTCACCCGTCCCCTAATCCTAACCCGTACGCTGACACTCACCCGCGCCCTCACACGTACGCTGCCCCTAAAGCGTTGTCGTACCCTCACCTGGACCCTAAACCGTCCCCGTCCCCTAACCCTAACCCTAGCCCGAACCCTAACCCTAACACTTCCCCGAAGCCTGACCCTCAGCCGTCCCCTAATCCTAACCCGTACGCTGACACTCACCCGCGCCCTCACACTTACGATCCCCCTAAAGCGTTGTCGTACCCTCACCTGGACCCTAAACCGTCCCCTAACCCTAACCCTAGCTCGAACCCTAACCCTAACCCTTCCCCGAAGCCTGACCCTCAGCCGTCCCCTAATCCTAACCCGTACGCTGACACTCACCCGCGCCCTCACACGTACGCTCCCCCTAAAGCGTTGTCGTACCCTCACCTGGACCCTAAACCGTCCCCATCCCCTAACTCTAACCCTAGCCCGAACCCTAACCCTAACCCTTCCCCGAAGCCTGACCCTCACCTGTCCCGTAATCCTAAACCGTACGCTGACACTCAACCGCGCCCTCACACGTACGCTCCCCCTAAAGCGTTGTCGTACCCTCACCTGGACCCTAAACCGTCCCCGTCCCCTAACCCTAACCCTAGCCCGAACCCTAACCCTAACCCTTCCCCGAAGCCTGACACTCACCCGTCCCCTAATCCTAACCCGTACGCTGACACTCACCCGCGCCCTCACACGTACGCTCCCCCTAAAGCGTTGTCGTACCCTCACCTGGACCCTAAACCGTCCCCGTCCCCTAACCCTAACCCTAGCCCGAACCCTAACCCTAACCCTTCCCCGAAGCCTGACCCTCAGCCGTCCCCTAATCCTAACCCGTACGCTGACACTCACCCGCGCCCTCAGACGTACGCTCCCCCTAAAGCGTTGTCGTACCGTCACCTGGACCCTAAACCGTCCCCGTCCCCTAACCCTAACCCTAGCCCGAACCCTAACCCTAACCCTTCCCCGAAGCCTGACCCTCACCCGTCCCCTAATCCTAACCCGTACGCTGACACTCACCCGCGCCCTCACACGTACGCTCCCCCTAAAGCGTTGTCGTACCCTCACCTGGACCCTAAACCGTCCCCGTCCCCTAACCCTAACCCTAGCCCGAACCCTAACCCTAATCCTTCCCCGAAGCCTGACCCTCACCCGTCCCCTAATCCAAACCCGTACGCTGACACTCACCCGCGCCCTCACACGTACGCTCCCCCTAAAGCGTTGTCGTACCCTCACCTGGACCCTAAACCGTCCCCGTCCCCTAACCCTAACCCTAGCCCGAACCCTAACCCTAACCCTTCCCCGAAGCCTGACCCTCACCCGTCCCCTAATCCTAACCCGTACGCTGACACTCACCCGCGCCCTCACACGTACGCTCCCCCTAAAGCGTTGTCGTACCCTCACCTGGACCCTAAACCGTCCCCGTCCCCTAGCCCTAACCCTAGCCCGAACCCTAACCCTAACCCTTCCCCGAAGCCTGACCCTCACCCATCCCCTAATCCTAACCCGTACGCTGACACTCACCCGCGCCCTCACACGTATGCTCCCCCTAAAGCGTTGTCGTACCCTCACCTGGACCCTAAACCGTCCCCGTCCCCTAACCCTAACCCTAGCCCGAACCCTAACCCTAACCCTTCCCCGAAGCCTGACCCTCACCCGTCCCCTAATCCTAACCCGTACGCTGACACTCAACCGCGCCCTCACACGTACGCTCCCCCTAAAGCGTTGTCGTACCCTCACCTGGACCCTAAACCGTCCCCGTCCCCTAACCCTAACCCTAGCCCGAACCCTAACCCTAACGCTTTCCCGAAGCCTGACCCTCACCCGTCCCCTAATCCTAACCCGTACGCTGACACTCACCCACGCCCTCACACGTACGCTCCCCCTAAAGCGTTGTCGTACCCTCACCTGGACCCTAAACCGTCCCCTTCCCCTAAACCTAACCCTAGCCCGAACCCTAACCCTAACCATTCCCCGAAGCCTGACCCTCACCCGTCCCCTAATCCTAACCCGTACGCTGACACTCACCCGCGCCCTCACACGTACGCTCCCCCTAAAGCGTTGTCGTACCCTCACCTGGACCCTAAACCGTCCCCGTCCCCTAACCCTAACCCTAGCCCGAACCCTAACCCTAACGCTTCCCCGAAGCCTGACCCTCACCCGTCCCCTAATCCTAACCCGTACGCTGACACTCACCCGCGCCCTCACACGTACGCTCCCCCTAAAGCGTTGTCGTATCCTCACCTGGACCCTAAACCGTCCCCGTCCCCTAACCCTAACCCTAGCCCGAACCCTAACCCTAACCCTTCCCCGAAGCCTGACCCTCACCCGTCCCCTAATCCTAACCCGTACGCTGACACTCACCCGCGCCCTCACACGTACGCTCCCCGTAAAGCGTTGTCGTACCCTCACCTGGACCCTAAACCGTCCCCGTCCCCTAACCCTAATCCTAGCCCGAACCCTAACCCTAACCCTTCCCCGAAGCCTGACACTCACCCGTCCCCTAATCCTAACCCGTACGCTGACACTCACCCGCGCCCTCACACGTACGCTCCCCCGAAAGCGTTGTCGTACCCTCACCTGGACCCTAAACCGACCCCGTCCCCTAAACCTAACCCTAGCCCGAACCCTAACCCTAACCCTTCCCCGAAGCCTGACCCTCACCCGTCCCCTATTCCTAACCCGTACGCTGACACTCACCAGCGCCCTCACACGTACGCTCCCCCTAAAGCGTTGTCGTACCCTCACCTGGACCCTAAACCCTCCCCGTCCCCTAACCCTAACCCTAGCCCGAACCCTAACCCTAACCCTTCCCCGAAGCCTGACCCTCAACCGTCCCCTAATCCTAACCCGTACGCTGATACTCACCCGCGCCCTCACACGTACGCTCCCCCTAAAGCGTTGTCGTACCCTCACCTGGGCTCTAAACCGTCCCCGTCCCCTAACCCTAACCCTAGCCCGAACCCTAACCCTAACCCTTCCCCGAAGCCTGACCCTCACCCGTCCCCTAATCCTAACCCGTACGCTGACACTCACCCGCGCCCTCACACGTACGCTCCCCCTAAAGCGTTGTCGTACCCTCACCTGGACCCTAAACCGTCCCCGTCCCCTAGCCCTAACCCTAGCCCGAACCCTAACCCTAACCCTTCCCCGAAGCCTGACCCTCACCCGTCCCCTAATCCTAACCCGTACGCTGACACTCACCCGCGCCCTCACACGTACGCTCCCCCTAAAGCTTTGTCATACCCTCACCTGGACCCTAAACCGTCCCCGTCCCCTAAGCCTAACCCTAGCCCGAACCCTAACCCTAACCCTTCCCCGAAGCCTGACACTCACCCGTCCCCTAATCCTAACCCGTACGCTGACACTCACCCGTGCCCTCACACGTACGCTCCCCCTAAAGCGTTGTCGTACCCTCACCTGGACCCTAAGCCGTCCTCGTCCCCTAACCCTAACCCTAGCCCGAACCCTAACCCTAACCCTTCCCCGAAGCCTGACCCTCACCCGTCCCCTAATCCTAACCCGTACGCTGACACTCACCCGCGCCCTCACACGTACGCTCCCCCTAAAGCGTTGTCGTACCCTCACCTGGACCCTAAACCGTCCCCGTCCCCTAACCCTAACCCTAGCCCGAACCCTAAACCTAACCCTTCCCCGAAGCCTGACCCTCAGCCGTCCCCTAATCCTAACCCGTACACTGACACTCACCCGCGCCCTCACACGTACGCTCCCCCTAAAGCGTTGTCGTACCCTCACCTGGACCCTAAACCGTCCCCGTCCCCTAACCCTAACCCTAGCCCGAACCCTAACCCTAACCCTTCCCCGAAGCCTGACCCTCACCCGTCCCCTAATCCTAACCCGTACGCTGACACTCACCCGCGCCCTCACACGTACGCTCCCCCTAAAGCGTTGTCGTACCCTCACCTGGACCGTAAACCGTCCCCGTCCCCTAAGCCTAACCCTAGCCCGAACCCTAACCCTAACCCTTCCCCGAAGCCTGACCCTCACCCGGCCCCTAATCCTAACCCGTACGCTGACACTCACCCGCGCCCTCACACGTACGCTCCCCCTAAAGCGTTGTCGTACCCTCACCTGGACCCTAAACCGTCCCCGTCCCCTAACCCTAACCCTAGCCCAAACCCTAACCCTAACCCTTCCCCGAAGCCTGACCCTCACCCGTCCCCTAATCCTAACCCGTACGCTGACACTCACCCGCGCCCTCACACGTACGCTCCCCCTAAAGCGTTGTCGTACCCTCACCTGGACCCTAAACCGTCCCCTTCCCCTAAGCCTAACCCTAGCCCGAACCCTAACCCTAACCCTTCCCCGAAGCCTGACCCTCACCCGTCCCCTAATCCCAACCCGTACGCTGACACTCACCCGCGCCCTCACACGTACGCTCCCCCTAAAGCGTTGTCGTACCCTCACCTGGACCCTAAACCGTCCCCGTCCCCTAACCCTAACCCTAGCCCGAACCCTAACCCTAACCCTTCCCCGAAGCCTGACCCTCACCCGTCCCCTAATCCTAACCCGTACGCTGACACTCACCCGCGCCCTCCCACGTACGCTCCCCCTAAAGCGTTGTCATACCCTCACCTGGACCCTAAACCGTCCCCGTCCCCTAACCCTAACCCTAGCCCGAACCCTAACCCTAACCCTTCCCCGAAGCCTGACACTCACTCGTCCCCTAATCCTAACCCGTACGCTTACACTCACCCGCGCCCTCACACGTACGCTCCCCCTAAAGCGTTGTCGTACCCTCACCTGCACCCTAAACCGTCCCCGTCCCCTAACCCTAACCCTAGCCCGAACCCTAACCCTAACCCTTCCCCGAAGCCTGACCCTCACCCGTCCCCTAATCCTAACCCGTACGCTGACACTCACCCGCGCCCTCACACGTACGCTCCCCCTAAAGCGTTGTCGTACCCTCACCTGGACCCTAAACCGTCCCCGTCCCCTAACCCTAACCCTAGCCCGAACCCTAACCCTAACCCTTCCCCGAAGCCTGACCCTCACCCGTCCCCTATTCCTAACCCGTACGCTGACACTCACCAGCGCCCTCACACGTACGCTCCCCCTAAAGCGTTGTCGTACCCTCACCTGGACCCTAAACCCTCCCCGTCCCCTAACCCTAACCCTAGCCCGAACCCTAACCCTAACCCTTCCCCGAAGCCTGACCCTCAACCGTCCCCTAATCCTAACCCGTACGCTGATACTCACCCGCGCCCTCACACGTACGCTCCCCCTAAAGCGTTGTCGTACCCTCACCTGGACTCTAAACCGTCCCCGTCCCCTAACCCTAACCCTAGCCCGAACCCTAACCCTAACCCTTCCCCGAAGCCTGACCCTCACCCGTCCCCTAATCCTAACCCGTACGCTGACACTCACCCGCGCCCTCACACGTACGCTCCCCCTAAAGCGTTGTCGTACCCTCACCTGGACCCTAAACCGTCCCCGTCCCCTAGCCCTAACCCTAGCCCGAACCCTAACCCTAACCCTTCCCCGAAGCCTGACCCTCACCCGTCCCCTAATCCTAACCCGTACGCTGACACTCACCCGCGCCCTCACACGTACGCTCCCCCTAAAGCGTTGTCGTACCCTCACCTGGACCCTAAACCGTCCCCGTCCCCTAACCCTAACCCTAGCCCGAACCCTAACCCTAACCCTTCCCCGAAGCCTGACCCTCACCCGTCCCCTAATCCTAACCCGTACGCTGACACTCACCCGCGCCCTCACACGTACGCTCCCCCTAAAGCGTTGTCGTACCCTCACCTGGACCCTAAACCGTCCCCGTCCCGTAACCCTAACCCTAGCCCGAACCCTAACCCTAATCCTTCCCCGAAGCCTGACCCTCACCCGTCCCCTAATCCAAACCCGTACGCTGACACTCACCCGCGCCCTCACACGTACGCTCCCCCTAAAGCGTTGTCGTACCCTCACCTGGACCCTAAACCGTCCCCGTCCCCTAACCCTAACCCTAGCCCGAACCCTAACCCTAACCCTTCCCCGAAGCCTGACCCTCACCCGTCCCCTAATCCTAACCCGTACGCTGACACTCACCCGCGCCCTCACACGTACGCTCCCCCTAAAGCGTTGTCGTACCCTCACCTGGACCCTAAACCGTCCCCGTCCCCTAGCCCTAACCCTAGCCCGAACCCTAACCCTAACCCTTCCCCGAAGCCTGACCCTCACCCATCCCCTAATCCTAACCCGTACGCTGACACTCACCCGCGCCCTCACACGTATGCTCCCCCTAAAGCGTTGTCGTACCCTCACCTGGACCCTAAACCGTCCCCGTCCCCTAACCCTAACCCTAGCCCGAACCCTAACCCTAACCCTTCCCCGAAGCCTGACCCTCACCCGTCCCCTAATCCTAACCCGTACGCTGACACTCACCCGCGCCCTCACACGTACGCTCCCCCTAAAGCGTTGTCGTACCCTCACCTGGACCCTAAACCGTCCCCGTCCCCTAACCCTAACCCTAGCCCGAACCCTAACCCTAACGCTTTCCCGAAGCCTGACCCTCACCCGTCCCCTAATCCTAACCCGTACGCTGACACTCACCCACGCCCTCACACGTACGCTCCCCCTAAAGCGTTGTCGTACCCTCACCTGGACCCTAAACCGTCCCCTTCCCCTAAACCTAACCCTAGCCCGAACCCTAACCCTAACCATTCCCCGAAGCCTGACCCTCACCCGTCACCTAATCCTAACCCGTACGCTGACACTCACCCGCGCCCTCACACGTACGCTCCCCCTAAAGCGTTGTCGTACCCTCACCTGGACCCTAAACCGTCCCCGTCCCCTAACCCTAACCCTAGCCCGAACCCTAACCCTAACGCTTCCCCGAAGCCTGACCCTCACCCGTCCCCTAATCCTAACCCGTACGCTGACACTCACCCGCGCCCTCACACGTACGCTCCCCCTAAAGCGTTGTCGTACCCTCACCTGGACCCTAAACCGTCCCCGTCCCCTAACCCTAACCCTAGCCCGAACCCTAACCCTAACCCTTCCCCGAAGCCTGACCCTCACCCGTCCCCTAATCCTAACCCGTACGCTGACACTCACCCGCGCCCTCACACGTACGCTCCCCCTAAAGCGTTGTCGTACCCTCACCTGGACCGTAAACCGTCCCCGTCCCCTAAGCCTAACCCTAGCCCGAACCCTAACCCTAACCCTTCCCCGAAGCCTGACCCTCACCCGGCCCCTAATCCTAACCCGTACGCTGACACTCACCCGCGCCCTCACACGTACGCTCCCCCTAAAGCGTTGTCGTACCCTCACCTGGACCCTAAACCGTCCCCGTCCCCTAACCCTAACCCTAGCCCAAACCCTAACCCTAACCCTTCCCCGAAGCCTGACCCTCACCCGTCCCCTAATCCTAACCCGTACGCTGACACTCACCCGCGCCCTCACACGTACGCTCCCCCTAAAGCGTTGTCGTACCCTCACCTGGACCCTAAACCGTCCCCTTCCCCTAAGCCTAACCCTAGCCCGAACCCTAACCCTAACCCTTCCCCGAAGCCTGACCCTCACCCGTCCCCTAATCCCAACCCGTACGCTGACACTCACCCGCGCCCTCACACGTACGCTCCCCCTAAAGCGTTGTCGTACCCTCACCTGGACCCTAAACCGTCCCCGTCCCCTAACCCTAACCCTAGCCCGAACCCTAACCCTAACCCTTCCCCGAAGCCTGACCCTCACCCGTCCCCTAATCCTAACCCGTACGCTGACACTCACCCGCGCCCTCCCACGTACGCTCCCCCTAAAGCGTTGTCATACCCTCACCTGGACCCTAAACCGTCCCCGTCCCCTAACCCTAACCCTAGCCCGAACCCTAACCCTAACCCTTCCCCGAAGCCTGACACTCACTCGTCCCCTAATCCTAACCCGTACGCTTACACTCACCCGCGCCCTCACACGTACGCTCCCCCTAAAGCGTTGTCGTACCCTCACCTGCACCCTAAACCGTCCCCGTCCCCTAACCCTAACCCTAGCCCGAACCCTAACCCTAACCCTTCCCCGAAGCCTGACCCTCACCCGTCCCCTAATCCTAACCCGTACGCTGACACTCACCCGCGCCCTCACACGTACGCTCCCCCTAAAGCGTTGTCGTACCCTCACCTGGACCCTAAACCGTCCCCGTCCCCTAACCCTAACCCTAGCCCGAACCCTAACCCTAACCCTTCCCCGAAGCCTGACCCTCAGCCGTCCCCTAATCCTAACCCGTACGCTGACACTCACCCGCGCCCTCACACGTACGCTCCCCCTAAAGCGTTGTCGTACCCTCACCTGGACCCTAAAACGTCCCCGTCCCTTAAGGCTAACCCTAGCCCGAACCCTAACCCTAATCCTTCCCCGAAGCCTGACCCTCACCCGTCCCCTAATCCTAACCCGTACGCTGACACTCACCCGCCCCCTCACATGTACGCTCCCCCTAAAGCATTGTCGTACCCTCACCTGGACCCTAAACCGTCCCCGTCCCCTAACCCTAACCCTAGCCCGAACCCTAACCCTAACCCTTCCCCGAAGCCTGACCCTCACCCGTCCCCTAATCCTAACCCGTATGCTGACACTCACCCGCGCCCTCACACGTACGCTCCCCCTAAAGCGTTGTCGTACCCTCACCTGGACCCTAAGCCGTACTCGTCCCCTAACCCTAACCCTAGCCCGAACCCTAACCCTAACCCTTCCCCGAAGCCTGACCCTCACCCGTCCCCTAATCCTAACCCGTACGCTGACACTCACCCGCGCCCTCACACGTACGCTCCCCCTAAAGCGTTGTCGTACCCTCACCTGGACCCTAAACCGTCCCCGTCCGTTAACCCTAACCCTAGCCCGAACCCTAACCCTAACCCTTCCCCGAAGCCTGACCCTCAGCCGTCCCCTAATCATAACCCGTACGCTGACACTCACCCGCGCCCTCACACGTACGCTCCCCCTAAAGCGTTGTCGTACCCTCACCTGGACCCTAAAGCGTCCCCGTCCCCTAACCCTAACCCTAGCCCGAACCCTAAACCTAACCCTTCCCCGAAGCCTGACCCTCACCCGTCCTCTAATCCTAACCCGTACGCTGACACTCACCCGTGCCCTCACACGTAGGCTCCCCCTAAAGCGTTGTCTTACCCTCACCTGGACCCTAAACCGTCCCCGTCCCCTAACCCTAACCCTAGCCCGAACCCTAACCCTAACACTTCCCCGAAGCCTGACACTCACCCGTCCCCTAATCCTAACCCGTACGCTGACACTCACCCGCGCCCTCACACGTACGCTCCCCCTAAAGCGTTGTCGTACCCTCACCTGGACCCTAAACCGTCCCCGTCCCCTAACCCTAACCCTAGCCCGAACCCTAACCCTAACACTTCCCCGAAGCCTGACCCTCACCCGTCCCCTAATCCTAACCCGTACGCTGACACTCACCCGCGCCCTCACACGTACGCTGCCCCTAAAGCGTTGTCGTACCCTCACCTGGACCCTAAACCGTCCCCGTCCCCTAACCCTAACCCTAACCCGAACCCTAACCCTAACCCTTCCCCGAAGCCTGACCCTCACCCGTCCCCTAATCCTAACCCGTACGCTGACACTCACCCGCGCCCTCACACGTACGCTGCCCCTAAAGCGTTGTCGTACCCTCACCTGGACCCTAAACTGTCCCCGTCCCCTAACCCTAACCCTAGCCCGAACCCTAACCCTAACCCTTCCCCGAAGCCTGACCCTCACCTGTCCCCTAATCCTAAACCGTACGCTGACACTCACCCGCGCCCTCACACGTACGCTCCCCCTAAAGCGTTGTCGTACCCTCACCTGGACCCTAAACCGTCCCCGTCCCCTAAGCCTAACCCTAGCCCGAACCCTAACCCTAACCCTTCCCCGAAGCCTGACACTCACCCGTCCCCTAATCCTAACCCGTACGCTGACACTCACCCGCGCCCTCACACGTACGCTCCCCCTAAAGCGCTGTCGTACCCTCACCTGGACCCTAAACCGTCCCCGTCCCCTAGCCCTAACCCTAGCCCGAACCCTAACCCTAACACTTCCCCGAAGCCTGACCCTCACCCGTCCCCTAATCCTAACCCGTACGCTGACACTCACCCGCGCCCTCACACGTACGCTCCCCCTAAAGCGTTGTCGTACCCTCACCTGGACCCTAAACCGTCCCCGTCCCCTAATCCTAACCCTAACCCGAACCCTAACCCTAACCCTTCCCCGAAGCCTGACCCTCACCCGTCCCCTAATCCTAACCCGTACGCTGACACTCACCCGCGCCCTCACACGTACGCTCCCCCTAAAGCATTGTCGTACCCTCACCTGGACCCTAAACCGTCCCCGTCCCCTAACCCTAACCCTAGCCCGAACCCTAACCCTAACCCTTCCCCGAAGCCTGACCCTCACCCGTCCCCTAATCCTAACCCGTACGCTGACACTCACCCGCGCCCTCACACGTACGCTCCCCCTAAAGCATTGTCGTACCCTCACCTGGACCCTAAACCGTCCCCGTCCCCTAACCCTAACCCTAGCCCGAACCCTAACCCTAACCCTTCCCCGAAGCCTGACCCTCACCCGTCCCCTAATCCTAACCCGTACGCTGACACTCACCCGCGCCCTCACACGTACGCTCCCCCTAAAGCGTTGTCGTACCCTCACCTGGACCCTAAACCGTCCCCGTCCCCTAACCCTAACCCTAGCCCGAACCCTAACCCTAACCCTTCCCCGAAGCCTGACCCTCACCCGTCCCCTAATCCTAACCCGTACGCTGACACTCACCCGCGCCCTCACACGTACGCTCCCCCTAAAGCGTTATCGTACCCTCACCTGGACCCTAAGCCGTCCTCGTCCCCTAACCCTAACCCTAGCCCGAACCCTAACCCTAACCCTTCCCCGAAGCCTGACCCTCACCCGTCCCCTAATCCTAACCCGTACGCTGACACTCACCCGCGCCCTCACACGTACGCTCCCCCTAAAGCGTTGTCGTACCCTCACCTGGACCCTAAGCCGTCCCCGTCCCCTAACCCTAACCCTAGCCCGAACCCTAACCCTAACCCTTCCCCGAAGCCTGACCCTCACCCGTCCCCTAATCCTAACCCGTACGCTGACACTCACCCGCGCCCTCACACGTACGCTCCCCCTAAAGCTTTGTCGTACCCTCACCTGGACCCTAAACCGTCCCCGTCCCCTAAGCCTAACCCTAGCCCGAACCCTAACCCTAACCCTTCCCCGAAGCCTGACCCTCACCCGTCCCCTAATCCTAACCCGTACGCTGACACTCACCCGCGCCCTCACACGTACGCTGCCCCTAAAGCGTTGTCGTACCCTCACCTGGACCCTAAACCGTCCCCGTCCCCTAACCCTAACCCTAGCCCGAACCCTAACCCTAACCCTTCCCCGAAGCCTGACCCTCACCTGTCCCCTAATCCTAAACCGTACGCTGACACTCACCCGCGCCCTCACACGTACGCTCCCCCTAAAGCGTTGTCGTACCCTCACCTGGACCGTAAACCGTCCCCGTCCCCTAAGCCTAACCCTAGCCCGAACCCTAACCCTAACCCTTCCCCAAAGCCTGACCCTCACCCGTCCCCTAATCCTAACCCGTACGCTGACACTCACCCGCGCCCTCACACGTACGCTCCCCCTAAAGCGCTGTCGTACCCTCACCTGGACCCTAAACCGTCCCCGTCCCCTAGCCCTAACCCTAGCCCGAACCCTAACCCTAACACTTCCCCGAAGCCTGACCCTCACCCGTCCCCTAATCCTAACCCGTACGCTGACACTCACCCGCGCCCTCACACGTACGCTCCCCCTAAAGCGTTGTCGTACCCTCACCTGGACCCTAAACCGTCCCCGTCCCCTAATCCTAACCCTAGCCCGAACCCTAACCCTAACCCTTCCCCGAAGCCTGACCCTCACCCGTCCCCTAATCCTAACCCGTACGCTGACACTCACCCGCGCCCTCACACGTACGCTCCCCATAAAGCGTTGTCGTACGCTCACCTGGACCCTAAACCGTCCCCGTCCCCTAACCCTAACCCTAGCCCGAACCCTAACCCTAACCCTTCCCCGAAGCCTGACCCTCAGCCGTCCCCTAATCCTAACCCGTACGCTGACACTCACCCGCGCCCTCACACGCACGCTCCCCCTAAAGCATTGTCGTACCCTCACCTGGACCCTAAACCGTCCCCGTCCCCTAACCCTAACCCTAGCCCGAACCCTAACCCTAACCCTTCCCCGAAGCCTGATCCTCACCTGTCCCCTAATCCTAACCCGTACGCTGACACTCACCCGCGCCCTCACACGTACGCTCCCCCTAAAGCGTTGTCGTACCCTCACCTGGACCCTAAACCGTCCCCGTCCCCTAACCCTAACCCTAGCCCGAACCCTAACCCTAACCCTTCCCCGAAGCCTGACCCTCACCCGTCCCCTAATCCTAACCCATACGCAGACACTCACCCGCGCCCTCACACATACGCTCCCCCTAAAGTGTTGTCGTACCCTCACCTGGACCCTAAGCCGTCCTCGTCCCCTAACCCTAACCCTAGCCCGAACCCTAACCCTAACCCTTCCCCGAAGCCTGACCCTCACCCGTCCCCTAATCCTAACCCATACGCAGACACTCACCCGCGCCCTCACACATACGCTCCCCCTAAAGCGTTGTCGTACCCTCACCTGGACCCTAAACCGTCCCCGTCCCCTAACCGTAACCCTATCCCGAACCCTAACCCTAACCCTTCCCCGAAGCCTGACCCTCACCCGTCCCGTAATCCTAACCCGTACGCTGACACTCACCCGCGCCCTCACACGTACGCTCCCCCTAAAGCGTTGTCGTACCCTCACCTGGACCCTAAACCGTCCCCGTCCCCTAACCCTAACCCTAGCCCGAACCCTAACCCCGAACCCTTCCCCGAAGCCTGACCCTCACCCGTCCCCTAATCCTAAAGCGTACGCTGACACTCACCCGCGCCCTAACACGTACGCTCCCCCTAAAGCGTTGTCGTACCCTCACCTGGACCCTAAACCGTCCCCGTCCCCTAACCCTAACCCTAGCCCGAACCCTAACCCTAACCCTTCCCCGAAGCCTGACCCTCAGCCGTCCCCTATTCCTAACCCGTACGCTGACACTCACCCGCGCCCTCACACGTACGCTCCCCCTAAAGCGTTGTCGTACCCTCACCTGGACCCTAAACCGTCCCCGTCCCCTAACCCTAACCCTAGCCCGAACCCTAACCCTAACCGTTCCCCGAAGCCTGACCCTCACCCGTCCCCTAATCCTAACCCGTACGCTGACACTCACCCGCGCCCTCACACGTACGCTCCCCCTAAAGCGTTGTCGTACCCTCACCTGGACCCTAAACCGTCCCCGTCCCCTAACCCTAACCCTAGCCCGAACCCTAACCCTAATCCTTCCCCGAAGCCTGACCCTCACCCTTCCTCTAATCCTAACCCGTACGCTGACACTCACCCGTGCCCTCACACGTAGGCTCCCCCTAAAGCGTTGTCGTACCCTCACCTGGACCCTAAACCGTCCCCGTCCCCTAACCCTAACCCTAGCCCGAACCCTAACCCTAACGCTTCCCCGAAGCCTGACCCTCACCCGTCCCCTAATCCTAACCCGTACGCTGACACTCACCCGCGCCCTCACACGTACGCTCCCCCTAAAGCGTTGTCGTACCCTCACCTGGACCCTAAACCGTCCCCGTCCCCTAACCCTAACCCTAGCCCGAACCCTAACCCTAACCCTTCCCCGAAGCCTGACCCTCACCCGTCCCCTAATCCTAACCCGTACGCTGACACTCACCCGCGACCTCACACGTACGCTCCCCCTAAAGCGTTGTCGTACCCTCACCTGGACCCTAAACCGTCCCCGTCCCCTAACCCTAACCCTAGCCTGAACCCTAACCCTAACCCTTCTCCGAAGCCTGACCCTCACCCGTCCCCTAATCCTAACCCGTACGCTGACACTCACCCGCGCCCTCACACGTACCCTCCCCCTAAAGCGTTGTCGTACCCTCACCTGGACCCTAAACCGTCCCCGTCCCCTAACCCTAACCCTAGCCCGAACCCTAACCCTAACCCTTCCCCGAAGCCTGACCCTCACCTGTCCCCTAATCCTAACCCGTACGCTGACACTCACACGCGCCCTCACACGTACGCTCCCCCTAAAGCGTTGTCGTAACCTCACCTGGACCCTAAACCGTCCCCGTCCCCTAACCCTAATCCTAGCCCGAACCCTAACCCTAACCCTTCCCCGAAGCCTGAAATTCACCCGTCCCCTAATCCTAACCCGTACGCTGACACTCACCCGCGCCCTCACACGTACGCTCCCCCTAAAGCGTTGTCGTACCCTCACCTGGACCCTAAACCGTCCCCTTCCCCTAACCCTAACCCTAGCCCTAACCCGAACCCTAACCCTAACCCTTCCCCGAAGCCTGACCCTCACCCGTCCCCTAATCCTAACCCGTACGCTGACACTCACCAGCGCCCTCACACGTACGCTCCCCCTAAAGCGTTGTCGTACCCTCACCTGGACCCTAAACCGTCCCCGTCCCCTAACCCTAACCCTAGCCCGAACCCTAACCCTTCCCCGAAGCCTGACACTCACCCGTCCCCTAATCCTAACCCGTACGCTGACACTCACCCGCGCCCTCACACGTACGCTCCCCCTAAAGCGTTGTCGTACCCTCACCTGGACCCTAAACCGTCCCCGTCCCCTAACCCTAACCCTAGCCCGAACCCTAACCCTAACCCTTCCCCGAAGCCTGACCCTCACCCGTCCCCTAATCCTAACCCGTACGCTGACACTCACCCGCGCCCTCACACGTACGCTCCCCCTAAAGCGTTGTCGTACCCTCACCTGGACCCTAAACCGTCCCCGTCCCCTAACCCTAACCCTAGCCCGAATCCTAACCCTAACCCTTCCCCGAAGCCTGACCCTCACCCGTCCCCTAATCCTAACTCGTACGCTGACACTCACCCGCGCCCTCACACGTACGCTCCCCCTAAAGCGTTGTCGTACCCTCACCTGGACCCTAAACCGTCCCCGTCCCCTAAGCCTAACCATAGCCCGAACCCTAACCCTAACCCTTCCCCGAAGCCTGACACTCACCCGTCCCCTAATCCTAACCTGTACGCTGACACTCACCTGCGCCCTCACACGTACGCTCCCCCTAAAGCGTTGTCGTACCCTCACCTGGACCCTAAGCCGTCCTCGTCCCCTAACCCTAACCCTAGCCCGAACCCTAACCCTAACCCTTCCCCGAAGCCTGACCCTCACCCGTCCCCTAATCCTAACCCGTACGCTGACACTCACCCGCGCCCTCACACGTACGCTCTCCCTAAAGCGTTGTCGTACCCTCACCTGGACCCTAAACCGTCCCCGTCCCCTAACCCTAACCCTAGCCCGAACCCTAACCCTAACCCTTCCCCGAAGCCTGACCCTCACCCGTCCCCTAATCCTAACCCGTACACTGACACTCACCCGCGCCCTCACACGTACGCTCCCCCTAAAGCGTTGTCGTACCCTCACCTGGACCCTAAACCGTCCCCATCCCCTAACCCTAACCCTAGCCCGAACCCTAACCCTAACCCTTCCCCGAAGCCTGACCCTCACCCGTCCTCTAATCCTAACCCGTACGCTGACACTCACCCGCGCCCTCACACGTAGGCTCCCACTAAAGCGTTGTCTTACCCTCACCTGGACCCTAAACCGTACCCGTCCCCTAACCCTAACCCTAGCCCGAACCCTAACCCTAACCCTTCCCCGAAGCCTGACCCTCACCCGTCCCCTAATCCTAACCCGTACGCTGACACTCACACACGCCCTCACACGTACGCTCCCCCTAAAGCGTTGTCGTACCCTCACCTGGACCCTAAACCGTCCCCGTCCCCTAACCCTAATCCTAGCCCGAACCCTAACCCTAACCCTTCCCCGAAGCCTGACACTCACCCGTCCCCTAATCCTAACCCGTACGCTGACACTCACCCGCACCCTCACACGTACGCTCCCCCTAAAACGTTGTCGTACCCTCACCTGGACCCTAAACCGTCCCCGTCCCCTAACCCTAACCCTAGCCCGAACCCTAACCCTAACCGTTCCCCGAAGCCTGACCCTCACCCGTCCCCTAATCCTAACCCGTACGCTGACACTCACCCGCGCCCTCACACGTACGCTCCCCCTAAAGCGTTGTCGTACCCTCACCTGGACCCTAAACCGTCCCCGTCCCCTAACCCTAACCCTAGCCCGAACCCTAACCCTAATCCTTCCCCGAAGCCTGACCCTCACCCGTCCCCTAATCCTAACCCGTAGGCTGACACTCACCCGCCCCCTCACACGTACGCTCCCCCTAAAGCGTTGTCGTACCCTCACCTGGACCCTAAACCGTCCCCGTCCCCTAACCCTAACCCTAGCCCGAACCCTAACCCTAACCCTTCCCCGAAGCCTGACCCTCACCCGTCCCCTAATCCTAACCCGTACGCTGACACTCACCCGCGCCCTCACACGTACGCTCCCCCTAAAGCGTTGTCGTACCCTCACCTGGACCCTAAGCCGTCCTCGTCCCCTAACCCTAACCCTAGCCCGAACCCTAACCCTAACCCTTCCCCGAAGCCTGACCCTCACCCGTCCCCTAATCCTAACCCGTACGCTGACACTCACCCGCGCCCTCACACGTACGCTCCCCCTAAAGCGTTGTCGTACCCTCACCTGGACCCTAAAGCGTCCCCGTCCCCTAACCCTAACCCTAGCCCGAACCCTAACCCTAACCCTTCCCCGAAGCCTGACCCTCACCCGTCCTCTAATCCTAACCCGTACGCTGACACTCACCCGTGCCCTCACACGTAGGCTCCCCCTAAAGCGTTGTCGTACCCTCACCTGGACCCTAAACCGTCCCCGTCCCCTAACCCTAACCCTAGCCCGAACCCTAACCCTAACGCTTCCCCGAAGCCTGACCCTCACCTGTCCCCTAATCCTAACCCGTACGCTGACACTCACCCGCGCCCTCACACGTACGCTCCCCCTAAAGCGTTGTCGTACCCTCACCTGGACCCTAAACCGTCCCCGTCCCCTAACCCTAACCCTAGCCCGAACCCTAACCCTAACCCTTCCCCGAAGCCTGACCCTCACCCGTCCCCTAATCCTAACCCGTACGCTGACACTCACCCGCGACCTCACACGTACGCTCCCCCTAAAGCGTTGTCGTACCCTCACCTGGACCCTAAACCGTCCCCGTCCCCTAACCCTAACCCTAGCCTGAACCCTAACCCTAACCCTTCCCCGAAGCCTGACCCTCACCCGTCCCCTAATCCTAACCCGTACGCTGACACTCACCCGCGCCCTCACACGTACCCTCCCCCTAAAGCGTTGTCGTACCCTCACCTGGACCCTAAACCGTCCCCGTCCCCTAACCCTAACCCTAGCCCGAACCCTAACCCTAACCCTTCCCCGAAGCCTGACCCTCACCTGTCCCCTAATCCTAACCCGTACGCTGACACTCACACGCGCCCTCACACGTACGCTCCCCCTAAAGCGTTGTCGTACCCTCACCTGGACCCTAAACCGTCCCCGTCCCCTAACCCTAATCCTAGCCCGAACCCTAACCCTAACCCTTCCCCGAAGCCTGAAACTCACCCGTCCCCTAATCCTAACCCGTACGCTGACACTCACCCGCGCCCTCACACGTACGCTCCCCCTAAAGCGTTGTCGTACCCTCACCTGGACCCTAAACCGTCCCCTTCCCCTAACCCTAACCCTAGCCCGAACCCTAACCCTAACCCTTCCCCGAAGCCTGACCCTCACCCGTCCCCTAATCCTAACCCGTACGCTGACACTCACCAGCGCCCTCACACGTACGCTCCCCCTAAAGCGTTGTCGTACCCTCACCTGGACCCTAAACCATCCCCGTCCCCTAACCCTAACCCTAGCCCGAACCCTAACCCTAACCCTTCCCCGAAGCCTGACACTCACCCGTCCCCTAATCCTAACCCGTACGCTGACACTCACCCGCGCCCTCACACGTACGCTCCCCCTAAAGCGTTGTCGTACCCTCACCTGGACCCTAAACCGTCCCCGTCCCCTAACCCTAACCCTAGCCCGAACCCTAACCCTAACCCTTCCCCGAAGCCTGACCCTCACCCGTCCCCTAATCCTAACCCGTACGCTGACACTCACCCGCGCCCTCACACGTACGCTCCCCCTAAAGCGTTGTCGTACCCTCACCTGGACCCTAAACCGTCCCCGTCCCCTAACCCTAACCCTAGCCCGAACCCTAACCCTAACCCTTCCCCGAAGCCTGACCCTCACCCGTCCCCTAATCCTAACTCGTACGCTGACACTCACCCGCGCCCTCACACATACGCTCCCCCTAAAGCGTTGTCGTACCCTCACCTGGACCCTAAACCGTCCCCGTCCCCTAAGCCTAACCATAGCCCGAACCCTAACCCTAACCCTTCCCCGAAGCCTGACACTCACCCGTCCCCTAATCCTAACCCGTACGCTGACACTCACCTGCGCCCTCACACGTACGCTCCCCCTAAAGCGTTGTCGTACCCTCACCTGGACCCTAAGCCGTCCTCGTCCCCTAACCCTAACCCTAGCCCGAACCCTAACCCTAACCCTTCCCCGAAGCCTGACCCTCACCCGTCCCCTAATCCTAACCCGTACGCTGACACTCACCCGCGCCCTCACACGTACGCTCTCCCTAAAGCGTTGTCGTACCCTCACCTGGACCCTAAACCGTCCCCGTCCCCTAAACCTAACCCTAGCCCGAACCCTAACCCTAACCCTTCCCCGAAGCCTAACCCTCAGCCGTCCCCTAATCCTAACCCGTACACTGACACTCACCCGCGCCCTCACACGTACGCTCCCCCTAAAGCGTTGTCGTACCCTCACCTGGACCCTAAACCGTCCCCATCCCCTAACCCTAACCCTAGCCCGAACCCTAACCCTAACCCTTCCCCGAAGCCTGACCCTCAGCCGTCCCCTAATCCTAACCCGTACGCTGACACTCACCCGCGCCCTCACACGTACGCTCCCCCTAAAGCGTTGTCGTACCCTCACCTGGACCCTAAACCGTCCCCGTCCCCTAACCCTAACCCTAGCCCGAAACCTAACCCTAACCCTTCCCCGAAGCCTGACCCTCACCCGTCCTCTAATCCTAACCCGTACGCTGACACTCACCCGCGCCCTCACACGTAGGCTCCCACTAAAGCGTTGTCTTACCCTCACCTGGACCCTAAACCGTCCCCGTCCCCTAACCCTAACCCTAGCCCGAACCCTAACCCTAAACCTTCCCCGAAGCCTGACCCTCACCCGTGCCCTAATCCTAACCCGTACGCTGACACTCACCCGCGCCCTCACACATACGCTCCCCCTAAAGCGTTGTCGTACCCTCACCTGGACCCTAAACCGTCCCCGTCCCCTAACCCTAACCCTAGCCCGAACCCTAACCCTAACCCTTCCCGAAGCCTGACCCTCAGCCGTCCCCTAATCCTAACCCGTACGCTGACACTCACCCACGCCCTCACACGTACGCTCCCCCTAAAGCGTTGTCGTACCCTCACCTGGACCCTAAACCGTCCCCATCCCCTAACCCTAACCCTAGCCCGAACCCTAACCCTAACCCTTCCCCGAAGCCTGACCCTCACCCGTCCCCTAATCCTAACCCGTACGCTGACACTCACCCACGCCCTCACACGTACGCTCCCCCTAAAGCGTTGTCGTACCCTCACCTGGACCGTAAACCGTCCCCGTCCCCTAAGCCTAACCCTAGCCCGAACCCTAACCCTAACCCTTCCCCGAAGCCTGACCCTCACCCGTCCCCTAATCCTAACCCGTACGCTGACACTCACCCGCGCCCTCACACGTACGCTCCCCCTAAAGCGTTGTTGTACCCTCACCTGGACCCTAAACCGTCCCCGTCCCCTAAGCCTAACCCTAGCCCGAACCCTAATCCTAACCCTTCCCCGAAGCCTGACCCTCACCCGTCCCCTAATCCCAACCCGTACGCTGACACTCACCCGCGCCCTCACACGTACGCTCCCCCTAAAGCGTTGTCGTACCCTCACCTGGACCCTAAACCGTCCCCGTCCCCTAACCCTAACCCTAGCCCGAACCCTAACCCTAACCCTTCCCCGAAGCCTGACACTCACCCGTCCCCTAATCCTAACCCGTACGCTGACACTCACCCGCGCCCTCACACGTACGCTCCCCCTAAAGCGTTGTCGTACCCTCACCTGGACCCTAAACCGTCCCCGTCCCCTAACCCTAACCCTAGCCCGAACCCTAACCCTAACCCTTCCCCGAAGCCTGACACTCACTCGTCCCCTAATCCTAACCCGTACGCTGAAACTCACCCGCGCCCTCACACGTACGCTCCCCCTAAAGCGTTGTCGTACCCTCACCTGCACCCTAAACCGTCCCCGTCCCCTAACCCTAACCCTAGCCCGAACCCTAACCCTAACCCTTCCCCGAAGCCTGACCCTCACCCGTCCTCTAATCCTAACCCGTACGCTGACACTCACCCGCGCCCTCACACGTAGGCTCCCACTAAAGCGTTGTCTTACCCTCACCTGGACCCTAAACCGTCCCCGTCCCCTAACCCTAACCCTAGCCCGAACCCTAACCCTAAACCTTCCCCGAAGCCTGACCCTCACCCGTGCCCTAATCCTAACCCGTACGCTGACACTCACCCGCGCCCTCACACATACGCTCCCCCTAAAGCGTTGTCGTACCCTCACCTGGACCCTAAACCGTCCCCGTCCCGTAACCCTAACCCTAGCCCGAACCCTAACCCTAACCCTTCCCGAAGCCTGACCCTCAGCCGTCCCCTAATCCTAACCCGTACGCTGACACTCACCCACGCCCTCACACGTACGCTCCCCCTAAAGCGTTGTCGTACCCTCACCTGGACCCTAAACCGTCCCCATCCCCTAACCCTAACCCTAGCCCGAACCCTAACCCTAACCCTTCCCCGAAGCCTGACCCTCACCCGTCCCCTAATCCTAACCCGTACGCTGACACTCACCCACGCCCTCACACGTACGCTCCCCCTAAAGCGTTGTCGTACCCTCACCTGGACCGTAAACCGTCCCCGTCCCCTAAGCCTAACCCTAGCCCGAACCCTAACCCTAACCCTTCCCCGAAGCCTGACCCTCACCCGTCCCCTAATCCTAACCCGTACGCTGACACTCACCCGCGCCCTCACACGTACGCTCCCCCTAAAGCGTTGTTGTACCCTCACCTGGACCCTAAACCGTCCCCGTCCCCTAAGCCTAACCCTAGCCCGAACCCTAATCCTAACCCTTCCCCGAAGCCTGACCCTCACCCGTCCCCTAATCCCAACCCGTACGCTGACACTCACCCGCGCCCTCACACGTACGCTCCCCCTAAAGCGTTGTCGTACCCTCACCTGGACCCTAAACCGTCCCCGTCCCCTAACCCTAACCCTAGCCCGAACCCTAACCCTAACCCTTCCCCGAAGCCTGACACTCACCCGTCCCCTAATCCTAACCCGTACGCTGACACTCACCCGCGCCCTCACACGTACGCTCCCCCTAAAGCGTTGTCGTACCCTCACCTGGACCCTAAACCGTCCCCGTCCCCTAACCCTAACCCTAGCCCGAACCCTAACCCTAACCCTTCCCCGAAGCCTGACACTCACTCGTCCCCTAATCCTAACCCGTACGCTGAAACTCACCCGCGCCCTCACACGTACGCTCCCCCTAAAGCGTTGTCGTACCCTCACCTGCACCCTAAACCGTCCCCGTTCCCTAACCCTAACCCTAGCCCGAACCCTAACCCTAACCCTTCCCCGAAGCCTGACCCTCACCCGTCCCCTAATCCTAACCCGTACGCTGACACTCACCCGCGCCCTCACACGTACGCTCCCCCTAAAGCGTTGTCGTACCCTCACCTGGACCCTAAGCCGTCCCCGTCCCCTAACCCTAACCCTAGCCCGAACCCTAACCCTAACCCTTCCCCGAAGCCTGACCCTCACCCGTCCCCTAATCCTAAGTCGTACGCTAACACTAACCCACGCCCTCACACGTACGCTCCCACTAAAGTGTTGTCTTACCCTCACCTGGACCCTCAACCGTCCCCGTCCCCTAAAGCTAACCCTAGCCCGAACCCTAACACTAACACTTCCCCAAAGCCTGACCCTCACCTGTCCCCTAATCCTAACCCGTACGCTAACACTAACCCACGCCCTCAGACGTACGCTCCCCCTAAAGCGTTGTCGTACCCTCACCTGGACCCTAAACCATCCCTTCCCCTAACACTAGCCTGAACCCTAACCCTAACCCTTCCCCGAAGCCTTACCTTCACCCGTCCCCTAATCCTAACCCGTACGCTAACACTAACCCGCGCCCTCACACGTACGCTCCCCCTAAAGCGTTGTCGTACCCTCAGCTGGACCCTAAACCGTCTCAGTCCCCTAACCCTCACCTTAGCCCGAACCCTAACCCTAACCCTTCCGCGAAGCCTGACCCTTACCCGTCCCCTAATCCTAATCAGTACGCTAACACTAACCCGCGCCCTCACACGTACACTCCCCCTAAAACGTTGTCGTACCCTCACCTGGACCCTAAACCGTCCCCGTCCCCTAACCCTTGCCCGAACCCTAACCCTAACCCTTCCCCGAAGCATGACCCTCACCCGTCCCCTAATCCTAACCCGTACGCTACCACTAACCCGCGCCCTCACACGTACGCTCCCCCTAAAACGTTGTCGTACCCTCACCTGGACCCTAAACCGTCCCCGTCCCTTAACCCTAACCCTAGCCCAAACCCTAACCCTAACCCTTCCCGGAAGCCTGACCCTCACCCGTCCCCTAATCCTAGCCCATGGGCTAACACTAACCCACGCCCTCAGACGTACGCTCCCCCTAAAGCGTTGTCGTACCCTCACCTGGACCCTAAACCATCCCTTCCCCTAACACTAGCCTGAACCCTAACCCTAACCCTTCCCCGAAGCCTTACCTTCACCCGTCCCCTAATCCTAACCCGTACGCTAACACTAACCCGCGCCCTCACACGTACACTCCCCCTAAAGCGTTGTCGTACCCTCAGCTGGACCCTAAACCGTCTCAGTCCCCTAACCCTCACCTTAGCCCGAACCCTTACCCTAACCCTTCCGCGAAGCCTGACCCTTACCCGTCCCCTAATCCTAATCAGTACGCTAACACTAACCCGCGCCCTCACACGTACACTCCCCCTAAAACGTTGTCGTACCCTCACCTGGACCCTAAACCGTCCCCGTCCCCTAACCCTTGCCCGAACCCTAACCCTAACCCTTCCCCGAAGCATGACCCTCACCCGTCCCCTAATCCTAACCCGTACGCTACCACTAACCCGCGCCCTCACACGTACGCTCCCCCTAAAACGTTGTCGTACCCTCACCTGGACCCTAAACCGTCCCCGTCCCTTAACCCTAACCCTAGCCCAAACCCTAACCCTAACCCTTCCCGGAAGCCTGACCCTCACCCGTCCCCTAATCCTAGCCCATAGGCTAACACTAACCCACGCCCTCACACGTACGCTCCCCCTAAAGCGTTGTCGTACCCTCACCTGGACCCTAAACCGTCCCCGTCCCCTAACCCTAACCCTAGCCCGAACCCTAACCCTAACCCTTCCCCGAAGCCTGACCCTCACCCGTCCCCTAATCCTAACCCGTACGCTGACACTCACCCGCGCCCTCGCACGTACGCTCCCCCCAAAGCGTTGTCGTACCCTCACCTGGACCCTAAACCGTCCCCGTCCCCTAACCCTAACCCTAGCCCGAACCCTAACCCTAACCCTTCCCCGAAGCCTGACCCTCACCCGTCCCCTAATCCTAACCCGTACGCTGACACTCACCCCCGCCCTCACACGTACGCTCGCCCTAAAGCGTTGTCGTACCCTCACCTGGACCCTAAACCGTCCCCGTCCCCTAACCCTAACCCTAGCCCGAACCCTAACCCTAACCCTTCCCCGAAGCCTAACCCTCACCCGTCCCCTAATCCTAACCCGTACGCTGACACTCACCCGCGCCCTCACACGTACGCTCCCCATAAAGCGTTGTCGTACCCTCACGTGGACCCTAAACCGTCCCCGTCCCCTAACCCTACCCCTAGCCCGAACCCTAACCCTAATCCTTCCCCGAAGCCTGACCCTCAGCCGTCCCCTAATCCTAACCCGTACGCTGACACTCACCCGCGCCCTCACACGTACGCTCCCCCTAAAGCGTTGTCGTACCCTCACCTGGACCCTAAACCGTCCCCGTCCCCTAACCCTAACCCTAGGCCGAACCCTAACCCTAACCCTTCCCCGAAGCCTGACACTCACCCGTCCCCTAATCCTAACCCGTACGCTGACACTCACCCGCGCCCTCACACGTACGCTCCCCCTAAAGCGTTGTCGTACCCTCACCTGGACCCTAAACCGTCCCCGTCCCCTAACCCTAACCCTAGCCCGAACCCTAACCCTAACCCTTCCCCGAAGCCTGACACTCACCCGTCCCCTAATCCTAACCCGTACGCTGAAACTCACCCGCGCCCTCACACGTACGCTCCCCCTAAAGCGTTGTCGTACCCTCACCTGCACCCTAAACCGTCCCCGTCCCCTAACCCTAACCCTAGCCCGAACCCTAACCCTAACCCTTCCCCGAAGCCTGACACTCACCCGTCCCCTAATCCTAACCCGTACGCTGACACTCACCCGCGCCCTCACACGTACGCTCCCCCAAAGCGTTGTCGTACCCTCACCTGGACCCTAAGCCGTCCCCGTCCCCTAACCCTAACCCTAGCCCGAACCCTAACCCTAACCCTTCCCCGAAGCCTGACCCTCACCCGTCCCCTAATCCTAACTCGTACGCTAACACTAACCCACGCCCTCACACGTACGCTCCCACTAAAGTGTTGTCTTACCCTCACCTGGACCCTCAACCGTCCCCGTCCCCTAACCCTAACCCTAGCCCGAACCCTAACCCTAACCCTTCCCCGAAGCCTGACCCTCACCCGTCCCCTAATCCTAACCCGTACGCTGACACTCACCCGCGACCTCACACGTACGCTCCCCCTAAAGCGTTGTCGTACCCTCACCTGGACCCTAAACCGTCCCCGTCCCCTAACCCTAACCCTAGCCTGAACCCTAACCCTAACCCTTCCCCGAAGCCTGACCCTCACCCGTCCCCTAATCCTAACCCGTACGCTGACACTCACCCGCGCCCTCACACGTACCCTCCCCCTAAAGCGTTGTCGTACCCTCACCTGGACCCTAAACCGTCCCCGTCCCCTAACCCTAACCCTAGCCCGAACCCTAACCCTAACCCTTCCCCGAAGCCTGACCCTCACCTGTCCCCAAATCCTAACCCGTACGCTGACACTCACACGCGCCCTCACACGTACGCTCCCCCTAAAGCGTTGTCGTACCCTCACCTGGACCCTAAACCGTCCCCGTCCCCTAACCCTAACCCTAGGCCGAACCCTAACCCTAACCCTTCCCCGAAGCCTGACACTCACCCGTCCCCTAATCCTAACCCGTACGCTGACACTCACCCGCGCCCTCACACGTACGCTCCCCCTAAAGCGTTGTCGTACCCTCACCTGGACCCTAAACCGTCCCCGTCCCCTAACCCTAACCCTAGCCCGAACCCTAACCCTAACCCTTCCCCGAAGCCTGACACTCACCCGTCCCCTAATCCTAACCCGTACGCTGAAACTCACCCGCGCCCTCACACGTACGCTCCCCCTAAAGCGTTGTCGTACCCTCACCTGCACCCTAAACCGTCCCCGTCCCCTAACCCTAACCCTAGCCCGAACCCTAACCCTAACCCTTCCCCGAAGCCTGACACTCACCCGTCCCCTAATCCTAACCCGTACGCTGACACTCACCCGCGCCCTCACACGTACGCTCCCCCAAAGCGTTGTCGTACCCTCACCTGGACCCTAAGCCGTCCCCGTCCCCTAACCCTAACCCTAGCCCGAACCCTAACCCTAACCCTTCCCCGAAGCCTGACCCTCACCCGTCCCCTAATCCTAACTCGTACGCTAACACTAACCCACGCCCTCACACGTACGCTCCCACTAAAGTGTTGTCTTACCCTCACCTGGACCCTCAACCGTCCCCGTCCCCTAACCCTAACCCTAGCCCGAACCCTAACCCTAACCCTTCCCCGAAGCCTGACCCTCACCCGTCCCCTAATCCTAACCCGTACGCTGACACTCACCCGCGACCTCACACGTACGCTCCCCCTAAAGCGTTGTCGTACCCTCACCTGGACCCTAAACCGTCCCCGTCCCCTAACCCTAACCCTAGCCTGAACCCTAACCCTAACCCTTCCCCGAAGCCTGACCCTCACCCGTCCCCTAATCCTAACCCGTACGCTGACACTCACCCGCGCCCTCACACGTACCCTCCCCCTAAAGCGTTGTCGTACCCTCACCTGGACCCTAAACCGTCCCCGTCCCCTAACCCTAACCCTAGCCCGAACCCTAACCCTAACCCTTCCCCGAAGCCTGACCCTCACCTGTCCCCAAATCCTAACCCGTACGCTGACACTCACACGCGCCCTCACACGTACGCTCCCCCTAAAGCGTTGTCGTACCCTCACCTGGACCCTAAACCGTCCCCGTCCCCTAACCCTAATCCTAGCCCGAACCCTAAACCTAACCCTTCCCCGAAGCCTGAAACTCACCCGTCCCCTAATCCTAACCCGTACGCTGACACTCACCCGCGCCCTCACACGTACGCTCCCCCTAAAGCGTTGTCGTACCCTCACCTGGACCCTAAACCGTCCCCTTCCCCTAACCCTAACCCTAGCCCGAACCCTAACCCTAACCCTTCCCCGAAGCCTGACCCTCACCCGTCCCCTAATCCTAACCCGTACGCTGACACTCACCAGCGCCCTCACACGTACGCTCCCCCTAAAGCGTTGTCGTACCCTCACCTGGACCCTAAACCGTCCCCGTCCCCTAACCCTAACCCTAGCCCGAACCCTAACCCTAACCCTTCCCCGAAGCCTGACACTCACCCGTCCCCTAATCCTAACCCGTACGCTGACACTCACCCGCGCCCTCACACGTACGCTCCCCCTAAAGCGTTGTCGTACCCTCACCTGGACCCTAAACCGTCCCCGTCCCCTAACCCTAACCCTAGCCCGAACCCTAACCCTAACCCTTCCCCGAAGCCTGACCCTCACCCGTCCCCTAATCCTAACCCGTACGCTGACACTCACCCGCGCCCTCACACGTACGCTCCCCCTAAAGCGTTGTCGTACCCTCACCTGGACCCTAAACCGTCCCCGTCCCCTAACCCTAACCCTAGCCCGAACCCTAACCCTAACCCTTCCCCGAAGCCTGACCCTCACCCGTCCCCTAATCCTAACTCGTACGCTGACACTCACCCGCGCCCTCACACATACGCTCCCCCTAAAGCGTTGTCGTACCCTCACCTGGACCCTAAACCGTCCCCGTCCCCTAAGCCTAACCATAGCCCGAACCCTAACCCTAACCCTTCCCCGAAGCCTGACACTCACCCGTCCCCTAATCCTAACCCGTACGCTGACACTCACCTGCGCCCTCACACGTACGCTCCCCCTAAAGCGTTGTCGTACCCTCACCTGGACCCTAAGCCGTCCTCGTCCCCTAACCCTAACCCTAGCCCGAACCCTAACCCTAACCCTTCCCCGAAGCCTGACCCTCACCCGTCCCCTAATCCTAACCCGTACGCTGACACTCACCCGCGCCCTCACACGTACGCTCTCCCTAAAGCGTTGTCGTACCCTCACCTGGACCCTAAACCGTCCCCGTCCCCTAACCCTAACCCTAGCCCGAACCCTAACCCTAACCCTTCCCCGAAGCCTGACCCTCAGCCGTCCCCTAATCCTAACCCGTACACTGACACTCACCCGCGCCCTCACACGTACGCTCCCCCTAAAGCGTTGTCGTACCCTCACCTGGACCCTAAACCGTCCCCATCCCCTAACCCTAACCCTAGCCCGAACCCTAACCCTAACCCTTCCCCGAAGCCTGACCCTCACCCGTCCTCTAATCCTAACCCGTACGCTGACACTCACCCGCGCCCTCACACGTAGGCTCCCACTAAAGCGTTGTCTTACCCTCACCTGGACCCTAAACCGTCCCCGTCCCCTAACCCTAACCCTAGCCCGAACCCTAACCCTAACCCTTCCCCGAAGCCTGACCCTCACCCGTCCCCTAATCCTAACCCGTACGCTGACACTCACACACGCCCTCACACGTACGCTCCCCCTAAAGCGTTGTCGTACCCTCACCTGGACCCTAAACCGTCGCCGTCCCCTAACCCTAATCCTAGCCCGAACCCTAACCCTAACCCTTCCCCGAAGCCTGACACTCACCCGTCCCCTAATCCTAACCCGTACGCTGACACTCACCCGCGCCCTCACACGTACGCTCCCCCTAAAACGTTGTCGTACCCTCACCTGGACCCTAAACCGTCCCCTTCCCCTAACCCTAACCCTAGAACGAACCCTAACCCTAACCCTTCCCCGAAGCCTGACCCTCACCCGTCCCCTAATCCTAACCCGTACGCTGACACTCACCAGCGCCCTCACACGTACGCTCCCCCTAAAGCGTTGTCGTACCCTCACCTGGACCCTAAACCGTCCCCGTCCCCTAACCCTAACCCTAGCCCGAACCCTAACCCTAACCCTTCCCCGAAGCCTGACCCTCACCCGTCCCCTAATCCTAACCAGTACGCTGACACTCACCCGCGCCCTCACACGTACGCTCCCCCTAAAGCGTTGTCGTACCCTCACCTGGACCCTAAACCGTCCCCGTCCCCTAAGCCTAACCATAGCCCGAACCCTAACCCTAACCCTTCCCCGAAGCCTGACACTCACCCTTCCCCTAATCCTAACCCGTACGCTGACACTCACCCGCGCCCTCACACGTACGCTCCCCCTAAAGCGTTGTCGTACCCTCACCTGGACCCTAAGCCGTCCTCGTCCCCTAACCCTAACCCTAGCCCGAACCCTAACCCTAACCCTTCCCCGAAGCCTGACCCTCACCCGTCCCCTAATCCTAACCCGTACGCTGACACTCACCCGCGCCCTCACACGTACGCTCCCCCTAAAGCGTTGTCGTACCCTCACCTGGACCCTAAACCGTCCCCGTCCCCTAACCCTAACCCTAGCCCGAACCCTAACCCTAACCCTTCCCCGAAGCCTGACCCTCAGCCGTCCCCTAATCCTAACCCGTACGCTGACACTCACCCGCGCCCTCACACGTACGCTCCCCCTAAAGCGTTGTCGTACCCTCACCTGGACCCTAAACCGTCCCCGTCCCCTAACCCTAACCCTAGCCCGAAACCTAACCCTAACCCTTCCCCGAAGCCTGACCCTCACCCGTCCTCTAATCCTAACCCGTACGCTGACACTCACCCGCGCCCTCACACGTAGGCTCCCACTAAAGCGTTGTCTTACCCTCACCTGGACCCTAAACCGTCCCCGTCCCCTAACCCTAACCCTAGCCCGAACCCTAACCCTAAACCTTCCCCGAAGCCTGACCCTCACCCGTGCCCTAATCCTAACCCGTACGCTGACACTCACCCGCGCCCTCACACATACGCTCCCCCTAAAGCGTTGTCGTACCTTCACCTGGACCCTAAACCGTCCCCGTCCCCTAACCCTAACCCTAGCCCGAACCCTAACCCTAACCCTTCCCGAAGCCTGACCCTCAGCCGTCCCCTAATCCTAACCCGTACGCTGACACTCACCCACGCCCTCACACGTACGCTCCCCCTAAAGCGTTGTCGTACCCTCACCTGGACCCTAAACCGTCCCCATCCCCTAACCCTAACCCTAGCCCGAACCCTAACCCTAACCCTTCCCCGAAGCCTGACCCTCACCCGTCCCCTAATCCTAACCCGTACGCTGACACTCACCCACGCCCTCACACGTACGCTCCCCCTAAAGCGTTGTCGTACCCTCACCTGGACCGTAAACCGTCCCCATCCCCTAAGCCTAACCCTAGCCCGAACCCTAACCCTAACCCTTCCCCGAAGCCTGACCCTCACCCGTCCCCTAATCCTAACCCGTACGCTGACACTCACCCGCGCCCTCACAGGTACGCTCCCCCTAAAGCGTTGTTGTACCCTCACCTGGACCCTAAACCGTCCCCGTCCCCTAAGCCTAACCCTAGCCCGAACCCTAATCCTAACCCTTCCCCGAAGCCTGACCCTCACCCGTCCCCTAATCCCAACCCGTACGCTGACACTCACCCGCGCCCTCACACGTACGCTCCCCCTAAAGCGTTGTCGTACCCTCACCTGGACCCTAAACCGTCCCCGTCCACTAACCCTAACCCTAGCCCGAACCCTAACCCTAACCCTTCCCCGAAGCCTGACACTCACCCGTCCCCTAATCCTAACCCGTACGCTGACACTCACCCGCGCCCTCACACGTACGCTCCCCCTAAAGCGTTGTCGTACCCTCACCTGGACCCTAAACCGTCCCCGTCCCCTAACCCTAACCCTAGCCCGAACCCTAACCCTAACCCTTCCCCGAAGCCTGACACTCACTCGTCCCCTAATCCTAACCCGTACGCTGAAACTCACCCGCGCCCTCACACGTACGCTCCCCCTAAAGCGTTGTCGTACCCTCACCTGCACCCTAAACCGTCCCCGTCCCCTAACCCTAACCCTAGCCCGAACCCTAACCCTAACCCTTCCCCGAAGCCTGACCCTCACCCGTCCCCTAATCCTAACCCGTACGCTGACACTCACCCGCGCCCTCACACGTACGCTCCCCCTAAAGCGTTGTCGTACCCTCACCTGGACCCTAAGCCGTCCCCGTCCCCTAACCCTAACCCTAGCCCGAACCCTAACCCTAACCCTTCCCCGAAGCCTGACCCTCACCCGTCCCCTAATCCTAACTCGTACGCTAACACTAACCCACGCCCTCACACGTACGCTCCCGCTAAAGTGTTGTCTTACCCTCACCTGGACCCTCAACCGTCCCCGTCCCCTAAAGCTAACCCTAGCCCGAACCCTAACACTAACACTTCCCCAAAGCCTGACCCTCACCCGTCCCCTAATCCTAACCCGTACGCTAACACTAACCCACGCCCTCAGACGTACGCTCCCCCTAAAGCGTTGTCGTACCCTCACCTGGACCCTAAACCATCCCTTCCCCTAACACTAGCCTGAACCCTAACCCTAACCCTTCCCCGAAGCCTTACCTTCACCCGTCCCCTAATCCTAACCCGTACGCTAACACTAACCCGCGCCCTCACACGTACGCTCCCCCTAAAGCGTTGTCGTACCCTCAGCTGGACCCTAAACCGTCTCAGTCCCCTAACCCTCACCTTAGCCCGAACCCTAACCCTAACCCTTCCGCGAAGCCTGACCCTTACCCGTCCCCTAATCCTAATCAGTACGCTAACACTAACCCGCGCCCTCACACGTACACTCCCCCTAAAACGTTGTCGTACCCTCACCTGGACCCTAAACCGTCCCCGTCCCCTAACCCTTGCCCGAACCCTAACCCTAACCCTTCCCCGAAGCATGACCCTCACCCGTCCCCTAATCCTAACCCGTACGCTACCACTAACCCGCGCCCTCACACGTACGCTCCCCCTAAAACGTTGTCGTACCCTCACCTGGACCCTAAACCGTCCCCGTCCCTTAACCCTAACCCTAGCCCAAACCCTAACCCTAACCCTTCCCGGAAGCCTGACCCTCACCCGTCCCCTAATCCTAACCCGTACGCTGACACTCACCCGCGCCCTCACACGTACGCTCCCCCTAAAGCGTTGTTGTACCCTCACCTGGACCCTAAACCGTCCCCGTCCCCTAAGCCTAACCCTAGCCCGAACCCTAATCCTAACCCTTCCCCGAAGCCTGACCCTCACCCGTCCCCTAATCCCAACCCGTACGCTGACACTCACCCGCGCCCTCACACGTACGCTCCCCCTAAAGCGTTGTCGTACCCTCACCTGGACCCTAAACCGTCCCCGTCCCCTAACCCTAACCCTAGCCCGAACCCTAACCCTAACCCTTCCCCGAAGCCTGACCCTCACCCGTCCCCTAATCCTAACCCGTACGCTGACACTCACCCGCGCCCTCACACGTACGCTCCCCCTAAAGCGTTGTCGTACCCTCACCTGGACCCTAAACCGTCCCCGTCCCCTAAGCCTAACCATAGCCCGAACCCTAACCCTAACCCTTCCCCGAAGCCTGACACTCACCCTTCCCCTAATCCTAACCCGTACGCTGACACTCACCCGCGCCCTCACACGTACGCTCCCCCTAAAGCGTTGTCGTACCCTCACCTGGACCCTAAGCCGTCCTCGTCCCCTAACCCTAACCCTAGCCCGAACCCTAACCCTAACCCTTCCCCGAAGCCTGACCCTCACCCGTCCCCTAATCCTAACCCGTACGCTGACACTCACCCGCGCCCTCACACGTACGCTCCCCCTAAAGCGTTGTCGTACCCTCACCTGGACCCTAAACCGTCCCCGTCCCCTAACCCTAACCCTAGCCCGAACCCTAACCCTAACCCTTCCCCGAAGCCTGACCCTCAGCCGTCCCCTAATCCTAACCCGTACGCTGACACTCACCCGCGCCCTCACACGTACGCTCCCCCTAAAGCGTTGTCGTACCCTCACCTGGACCCTAAACCGTCCCCGTCCCCTAACCCTAACCCTAGCCCGAAACCTAACCCTAACCCTTCCCCGAAGCCTGACCCTCACCCGTCCTCTAATCCTAACCCGTACGCTGACACTCACCCGCGCCCTCACACGTAGGCTCCCACTAAAGCGTTGTCTTACCCTCACCTGGACCCTAAACCGTCCCCGTCCCCTAACCCTAACCCTAGCCCGAACCCTAACCCTAAACCTTCCCCGAAGCCTGACCCTCACCCGTGCCCTAATCCTAACCCGTACGCTGACACTCACCCGCGCCCTCACACATACGCTCCCCCTAAAGCGTTGTCGTACCTTCACCTGGACCCTAAACCGTCCCCGTCCCCTAACCCTAACCCTAGCCCGAACCCTAACCCTAACCCTTCCCGAAGCCTGACCCTCAGCCGTCCCCTAATCCTAACCCGTACGCTGACACTCACCCACGCCCTCACACGTACGCTCCCCCTAAAGCGTTGTCGTACCCTCACCTGGACCCTAAACCGTCCCCATCCCCTAACCCTAACCCTAGCCCGAACCCTAACCCTAACCCTTCCCCGAAGCCTGACCCTCACCCGTCCCCTAATCCTAACCCGTACGCTGACACTCACCCACGCCCTCACACGTACGCTCCCCCTAAAGCGTTGTCGTACCCTCACCTGGACCGTAAACCGTCCCCGTCCCCTAAGCCTAACCCTAGCCCGAACCCTAACCCTAACCCTTCCCCGAAGCCTGACCCTCACCCGTCCCCTAATCCTAACCCGTACGCTGACACTCACCCGCGCCCTCACACGTACGCTCCCCCTAAAGCGTTGTTGTACCCTCACCTGGACCCTAAACCGTCCCCGTCCCCTAAGCCTAACCCTAGCCCGAACCCTAATCCTAACCCTTCCCCGAAGCCTGACCCTCACCCGTCCCCTAATCCTAACTCGTACGCTAACACTAACCCACGCCCTCACACGTACGCTCCCGCTAAAGTGTTGTCTTACCCTCACCTGGACCCTCAACCGTCCCCGTCCCCTAAAGCTAACCCTAGCCCGAACCCTAACACTAACACTTCCCCAAAGCCTGACCCTCACCCGTCCCCTAATCCTAACCCGTACGCTAACACTAACCCACGCCCTCAGACGTACGCTCCCCCTAAAGCGTTGTCGTACCCTCACCTGGACCCTAAACCATCCCTTCCCCTAACACTAGCCTGAACCCTAACCCTAACCCTTCCCCGAAGCCTTACCTTCACCCGTCCCCTAATCCTAACCCGTACGCTAACACTAACCCGCGCCCTCACACGTACGCTCCCCCTAAAGCGTTGTCGTACCCTCAGCTGGACCCTAAACCGTCTCAGTCCCCTAACCCTCACCTTAGCCCGAACCCTAACCCTAACCCTTCCGCGAAGCCTGACCCTTACCCGTCCCCTAATCCTAATCAGTACGCTAACACTAACCCGCGCCCTCACACGTACACTCCCCCTAAAACGTTGTCGTACCCTCACCTGGACCCTAAACCGTCCCCGTCCCCTAACCCTTGCCCGAACCCTAACCCTAACCCTTCCCCGAAGCATGACCCTCACCCGTCCCCTAATCCTAACCCGTACGCTACCACTAACCCGCGCCCTCACACGTACGCTCCCCCTAAAACGTTGTCGTACCCTCACCTGGACCCTAAACCGTCCCCGTCCCTTAACCCTAACCCTAGCCCAAACCCTAACCCTAACCCTTCCCGGAAGCCTGACCCTCACCCGTCCCCTAATCCTAGCCCATAGGCTAACACTAACCCACGCTCTCACACGTACGCTCCCCCTAAAGCGTTGTCGTACCCTCACCTGGACCCTAAACCGTCCCCGTCCCCTAACCCTAACCCTAGCCCGAACCCTAACCCTAACCCTTCCCCGAAGCCTGACCCTCACCCGTCCCCTAATCCTAACCCGTACGCTGACACTCACCCGCGCCCTCGCACGTACGCTCCCCCCAAAGCGTTGTCGTACCCTCACCTGGACCCTAAACCGTCCCCGTCCCCTAACCCTAACCCTAGCCCGAACCCTAACCCTAACCCTTCCCCGAAGCCTGACCCTCACCCGTCCCCTAATCCTAACCCATACGCTGACACTCACCCACGCCCTCACACGTACGCTCCCCCTAAAGCGTTGTCGTACCCTCACCTGGACCGTAAACCGTCCCCGTTCCCTAAGCCTAACCCTAGCCCGAACCCTAACCCTAACCCTTCCCCGAAGCCTGACCCTCACCCGTCCCCTAATCCTAACCCGTACGCTGACACTCACCCGCGCCCTCACACGTACGCTCCCCCTAAAGCGTTGTTGTACCCTCACCTGGACCCTAAACCGTCCCCGTCCCCTAAGCCTAACCCTAGCCCGAACCCTAATCCTAACCCTTCCCCGAAGCCTGACCCTCACCCGTCCCCTAATCCCAACCCGTACGCTGACACTCACCCGCGCCCTCACACGTACGCTCCCCCTAAAGCGTTGTCGTACCCTCACCTGGACCCTAAACCGTCCCCGTCCCCTAACCCTAACCCTAGCCCGAACCCTAACCCTAACCCTTGCCCGAAGCCTGACACTCACCCGTCCCCTAATCCTAACCCGTACGCTGACACTCACCCGCGCCCTCACACGTACGCTCCCCCTAAAGCGTTGTCGTACCCTCACCTGGACCCTAAACCGTCCCCGTCCCCTAACCCTAACCCTAGCCCGAACCCTAACCCTAACCCTTCCCCGAAGCCTGACACTCACTCGTCCCCTAATCCTAACCCGTACGCTGAAACTCACCCGCGCCCTCACACGTACGCTCCCCCTAAAGCGTTGTCGTACCCTCACCTGCACCCTAAACCGTCCCCGTCCCCTAACCCTAACCCTAGCCCGAACCCTAACCCTAACCCTTCCCCGAAGCCTGACCCTCACCCGTCCCCTAATCCTAACCCGTACGCTGACACTCACCCGCGCCCTCACACGTACGCTCCCCCTAAAGCGTTGTCGTACCCTCACCTGGACCCTAAGCCGTCCCCGTCCCCTAACCCTAACCCTAGCCCGAACCCTAACCCTAACCCTTCCCCGAAGCCTGACCCTCACCCGTCCCCTAATCCTAACTCGTACGCTAACACTAACCCACGCCCTCACACGTACGCTCCCACTAAAGTGTTGTCTTACCCTCACCTGGACCCTCAACCGTCCCCGTCCCCTAAAGCTAACCCTAGCCCGAACCCTAACACTAACACTTCCCCAAAGCCTGACCCTCACCCGTCCCCTAATCCTAACCCGTACGCTAACACTAACCCACGCCCTCAGACGTACGCTCCCCCTAAAGCGTTGTCGTACCCTCACCTGGACCCTAAACCATCCCTTCCCCTAACACTAGCCTGAACCCTAACCCTAACCCTTCCCCGAAGCCTTACCTTCACCCGTCCCCTAATCCTAACCCGTACGCTAACACTAACCCGCGCCCTCACACGTACGCTCCCCCTAAAGCGTTGTCGTACCCTCAGCTGGACCCTAAACCGTCTCAGTCCCCTAACCCTCACCTTAGCCCGAACCCTAACCCTAACCCTTCCGCGAAGCCTGACCCTTACCCGTCCCCTAATCCTAATCAGTACGCTAACACTAACCCGCGCCCTCACACGTACACTCCCCCTAAAACGTTGTCGTACCCTCACCTGGACCCTAAACCGTCCCCGTCCCCTAACCCTTGCCCGAACCCTAACCCTAACCCTTCCCCGAAGCATGACCCTCACCCGTCCCCTAATCCTAACCCGTACGCTACCACTAACCCGCGCCCTCACACGTACGCTCCCCCTAAAACGTTGTCGTACCCTCACCTGGACCCTAAACCGTCCCCGTCCCTTAACCCTAACCCTAGCCCAAACCCTAACCCTAACCCTTCCCGGAAGCCTGACCCTCACCCGTCCCCTAATCCTAGCCCATAGGCTAACACTAACCCACGCCCTCACACGTACGCTCCCCCTAAAGCGTTGTCGTACCCTCACCTGGACCCTAAACCGTCCCCGTCCCCTAACCCTAACCCTAGCCCGAACCCTAACCCTAACCCTTCCCCGAAGCCTGACCCTCACCCGTCCCCTAATCCTAACCCGTACGCTGACACTCACCCGCGCCCTCGCACGTACGCTCCCCCCAAAGCGTTGTCGTACCCTCACCTGGACCCTAAACCGTCCCCGTCCCCTAACCCTAACCCTAGCCCGAACCCTAACCCTAACCCTTCCCCGAAGCCTGACCCTCACCCGTCCCCTAATCCTAACCCGTACGCTGACACTCACCCCCGCCCTCACACGTACGCTCGCCCTAAAGCGTTGTCGTACCCTCACCTGGACCCTAAACCGTCCCCGTCCCCTAACCCTAACCCTAGCCCGAACCCTAACCCTAACCCTTCCCCGAAGCCTGACCCTCACCCGTCCCCTAATCCTAACCCGTACGCTGACACTCACCCGCGCCCTCACACGTACGCTCCCCATAAAGCGTTGTCGTACCCTCACGTGGACCCTAAACCGTCCCCGTCCCCTAACCCTACCCCTAGCCCGAACCCTAACCCTAATCCTTCCCCGAAGCCTGACCCTCAGCCGTCCCCTAATCCTAACCCGTACGCTGACACTCACCCGCGCCCTCACACGTACGCTCCCCCTAAAGCGTTGTCGTACCCTCACCTGGACCCTAAACCGTCCCCGTCCCCTAACCCTAACCCTAGGCCGAACCCTAACCCTAACCCTTCCCCGAAGCCTGACACTCACCCGTCCCCTAATCCTAACCCGTACGCTGACACTCACCCGCGCCCTCACACGTACGCTCCCCCTAAAGCGTTGTCGTACCCTCACCTGGACCCTAAACCGTCCCCGTCCCCTAACCCTAACCCTAGCCCGAACCCTAACCCTAACCCTTCCCCGAAGCCTGACACTCACCCGTCCCCTAATCCTAACCCGTACGCTGAAACTCACCCGCGCCCTCACACGTACGCTCCCCCTAAAGCGTTGTCGTACCCTCACCTGCACCCTAAACCGTCCCCGTCCCCTAACCCTAACCCTAGCCCGAACCCTAACCCTAACCCTTCCCCGAAGCCTGACCCTCACCCGTCCCCTAATCCTAAACCGTACGCTGACACTCACCCGCGCCCTCACACGTACGCTCCCCCTAAAGCGTTGTCGTACCCTCACCTGGACCCTAAGCCGTCCCCGTCCCCTAACCCTAACCCTAGCCCGAACCCTAACCCTAACCCTTCCCCGAAGCCTGACCCTCACCCGTCCCCTAATCCTAACTCGTACGCTAACACTAACCCACGCCCTCACACGTACGCTCCCACTAAAGTGTTGTCTTACCCTCACCTGGACCCTCAACCGTCCCCGTCCCCTAAAGCTAACCCTAGCCCGAACCCTAACACTAACACTTCCCCAAAGCCTGACCCTCACCCGTCCCCTAATCCTAACCCGTACGCTAACACTAACCCACGCCCTCAGACGTACGCTCCCCCTAAAGCGTTGTCGTACCCTCACCTGGACCCTAAACCATCCCTTCCCCTAACACTAGCCTGAACCCTAACCCTAACCCTTCCCCGAAGCCGTACCTTCACCCGTCCCCTAATCCTAACCCGTACGCTAACACTAACCCGCGCCCTCACACGTACGCTCCCCCTAAAGCGTTGTCGTACCCTCAGCTGGACCCTAAACCGTCTCAGTCCCCTAACCCTCACCTTAGCCCGAACCCTAACCCTAACCCTTCCGCGAAGCCTGACCCTTACCCGTCCCCTAATCCTAATCAGTACGCTAACACTAACCCGCGCCCTCACACGTACACTCCCCCTAAAACGTTGTCGTACCCTCACCTGGACCCTAAACCGTCCCCGTCCCCTAACCCTTGCCCGAACCCTAACCCTAACCCTTCCCCGAAGCATGACCCTCACCCGTCCCCTAATCCTAACCCGTACGCTACCACTAACCCGCGCCCTCACACGTACGCTCCCCCTAAAACGTTGTCGTAACCTCACCTGGACCCTAAACCGTCCCCGTCCCTTAACCCTAACCCTAGCCCAAACCCTAACCCTAACCCTTCCCGGAAGCCTGACCCTCACCCGTCCCCTAATCCTAGCCCATAGGCTAACACTAACCCACGCCCTCACACGTACGCTCCCCCTAAAGCGTTGTCGTACCCTCACCTGGACCCTAAACCGTCCCCGTCCCCTAACCCTAACCCTAGCCCGAACCCTAACCCTAACCCTTCCCCGAAGCCTGACCCTCACCCGTCCCCTAATCCTAACCCGTACGCTGACACTCACCCGCGCCCTCGCACGTACGCTCCCCCCAAAGCGTTGTCGTACCCTCACCTGGACCCTAAACCGTCCCCGTCCCCTAACCCTAACCCTAGCCCGAACCCTAACCCTAACCCTTCCCCGAAGCCTGACCCTCACCCGTCCCCTAATCCTAACCCGTACGCTGACACTCACCCCCGCCCTCACACGTACGCTCGCCCTAAAGCGTTGTCGTACCCTCACCTGGACCCTAAACCGTCCCCGTCCCCTAACCCTAACCCTAGCCCGAACCCTAACCCTAACCCTTCCCCGAAGCCTGACCCTCACCCGTCCCCTAATCCTAACCCGTACGCTGACACTCACCCGCGCCCTCACACGTACGCTCCCCATAAAGCGTTGTCGTACCCTCACGTGGACCCTAAACCGTCCCCGTCCCCTAACCCTACCCCTAGCCCGAACCCTAACCCTAATCCTTCCCCGAAGCCTGATCCTCAGCCGTCCCCTAATCCTAACCCGTACGCTGACACTCACCCGCGCCCTCACACGTACGCTCCCCCTAAAGCGTTGTCGTACCCTCACCTGGACCCTAAACCGTCCCCGTCCCCTAACCCTAACCCTAGGCCGAACCCTAACCCTAACCCTTCCCCGAAGCCTGACACTCACCCGTCCCCTAATCCTAACCCGTACGCTGACACTCACCCGCGCCCTCACACGTACGCTCCCCCTAAAGCGTTGTCGTACCCTCACCTGGACCCTAAACCGTCCCCGTCCCCTAACCCTAACCCTAGCCCGAACCCTAACCCTAACCCTTCCCCGAAGCCTGACACTCACCCGTCCCCTAATCCTAACCCGTACGCTGAAACTCACCCGCGCCCTCACACGTACGCTCCCCCTAAAGCGTTGTCGTACCCTCACCTGCACCCTAAACCGTCCCCGTCCCCTAACCCTAACCCTAGCCCGAACCCTAACCCTAACCCTTCCCCGAAGCCTGACCCTCACCCGTCCCCTAATCCTAAACCGTACGCTGACACTCACCCGCGCCCTCACACGTACGCTCCCCCTAAAGCGTTGTCGTACCCTCACCTGGACCCTAAGCCGTCCCCGTCCCCTAACCCTAACCCTAGCCCGAACCCTAACCCTAACCCTTCCCCGAAGCCTGACCCTCACCCGTCCCCTAATCCTAACTCGTACGCTAACACTAACCCACGCCCTCACACGTACGCTCCCACTAAAGTGTTGTCTTACCCTCACCTGGACCCTCAACCGTCCCCGTCCCCTAAAGCTAACCCTAGCCCGAACCCTAACACTAACACTTCCCCAAAGCCTGACCCTCACCCGTCCCCTAATCCTAACCCGTACGCTAACACTAACCCACGCCCTCAGACGTACGCTCCCCCTAAAGCGTTGTCGTACCCTCACCTGGACCCTAAACCATCCCTTCCCCTAACACTAGCCTGAACCCTAACCCTAACCCTTCCCCGAAGCCTTACCTTCACCCGTCCCCTAATCCTAACCCGTACGCTAACACTAACCCGCGCCCTCACACGTACGCTCCCCCTAAAGCGTTGTCGTACCCTCAGCTGGACCCTAAACCGTCTCAGTCCCCTAACCCTCACCTTAGCCCGAACCCTAACCCTAACCCTTCCGCGAAGCCTGACCCTTACCCGTCCCCTAATCCTAATCAGTACGCTAACACTAACCCGCGCCCTCACACGTACACTCCCCCTAAAACGTTGTCGTACCCTCACCTGGACCCTAAACCGTCCCCGTCCCCTAACCCTTGCCCGAACCCTAACCCTAACCCTTCCCCGAAGCATGACCCTCACCCGTCCCCTAATCCTAACCCGTACGCTACCACTAACCCGCGCCCTCACACGTACGCTCCCCCTAAAACGTTGTCGTACCCTCACCTGGACCCTAAACCGTCCCCGTCCCTTAACCCTAACCCTAGCCCAAACCCTAACCCTAACCCTTCCCGGAAGCCTGACCCTCACCCGTCCCCTAATCCTAGCCCATAGGCTAACACTAACCCACGCCCTCACACGTACGCTCCCCCTAAAGCGTTGTCGTACCCTCACCTGGACCCTAAACCGTCCCCGTCCCCTAACCCTAACTCTAGCCCGAACCCTAACCCTAACCCTTCCCCGAAGCCTGACCCTCACCCGTCCCCTAATCCTAACCCGTACGCTGACACTCACCCGCGCCCTCGCACGTACGCTCCCCCCAAAGCGTTGTCGTACCCTCACCTGGACCCTAAACCATCCCCGTCCCCTAACCCTAACCCTAGCCCGAACCCTAACCCTAACCCTTCCCCGAAGCCTGACCCTCACCCGTCCCCTAATCCTAACCCGTACGCTGACACTCACCCCCGCCCTCACACGTACGCTCGCCCTAAAGCGTTGTCGTACCCTCACCTGGACCCTAAACCATCCCCGTCCCCTAACCCTAACCCTAGCCCGAACCCTAACCCTAACCCTTCCCCGAAGCCTGACCCTCACCCGTCCCCTAATCCTAACCCGTACACTGACACTCACCCGCGCCCTCACACGTACGCTCCCCATAAAGCGTTGTCGTACCCTCACGTGGACCCTAAACCGTCCCCGTCCCCTAACCCTACCCCTAGCCCGAACCCTAACCCTAATCCTTCCCCGAAGCCTGACCCTCAGCCGTCCCCTAATCCTAACCCGTACGCTGACACTCACCCGCGCCCTCACACGTACGCTCCCCCTAAAGCGTTGTCGTACCCTCACCTGGACCCTAAACCGTCCCCGTCCCCTAACCCTAACCCTAGCCCGAACCCTAACCCTAACCCTTCCCCGAAGCCTGACACTCACCCGTCCCCTAATCCTAACCCGTACGCTGACACTCACCCGCGCCCTCACACGTACGCTCCCCCTAAAGCGTTGTCGTACCCTCACCTGGACCCTAAACCGTCCCCGTCCCCTAACCCTAACCCTAGCCCGAACCCTAACCCTAACCCTTCCCCGAAGCCTGACACTCACCCGTCCCCTAATCCTAACCCGTACGCTGAAACTCACCCGCGCCCTCACACGTACGCTCCCCCTAAAGCGTTGTCGTACCCTCACCTGCACCCTAAACCGTCCCCGTCCCCTAACCCTAACCCTAGCCCGAACCCTAACCCTAACCCTTCCCCAAAGCCTGACCCTCACCCGTCCCCTAATCCTAACCCGTACGCTGACACTCACCCGCGCCCTCACACGTACGCTCCCCCTAAAGCGTTGTCGTACCCTCACCTGGACCCTAAGCCGTCCCCGTCCCCTAACCCTAACCCTAGCCCGAACCCTAACCCTAACCCTTCCCCGAAGCCTGACCCTCACCCGTCCCCTAATCCTAACTCGTACGCTAACACTAACCCACGCCCTCACACGTACGCTCCCACTAAAGTGTTGTCTTACCCTCACCTGGACCCTCAACCGTCCCCGTCCCCTAAAGCTAACCCTAGCCCGAACCCTAACACTAACACTTCCCCAAAGCCTGACCCTCACCCGTCCCCTAATCCTAACCCGTACGCTAACACTAACCCACGCCCTCAGACGTACGCTCCCCCTAAAGCGTTGTCGTACCCTCACCTGGACCCTAAACCATCCCTTCCCCTAACACTAGCCTGAACCCTAACCCTAACCCTTCCCCGAAGCCTTACCTTCACCCGTCCCCTAATCCTAACCCGTACGCTAACACTAACCCGCGCCCTCACACGTACGCTCCCCCTAAAGCGTTGTCGTACCCTCAGCTGGACCCTAAACCGTCTCAGTCCCCTAACCCTCACCTTAGCCCGAACCCTAACCCTAACCCTTCCGCGAAGCCTGACCCTTACCCGTCCCCTAATCCTAATCAGTACGCTAACACTAACCCGCGCCCTCACACGTACACTCCCCCTAAAACGTTGTCGTACCCTCACCTGGACCCTAAACCGTCCCCGTCCCCTAACCCTTGCCCGAACCCTAACCCTAACCCTTCCCCGAAGCATGACCCTCACCCGTCCCCTAATCCTAACCCGTACGCTACCACTAACCCGCGCCCTCACACGTACGCTCCCCCTAAAACGTTGTCGTACCCTCACCTGGACCCTAAACCGTCCCCGTCCCTTAACCCTAACCCTAGCCCAAACCCTAACCCTAACACTTCCCGGAAGCCTGACCCTCACCCGTCCCCTAATCCTAGCCCATAGGCTAACACTAACCCACGCCCTCACACGTACGCTCCCCCTAAAGCGTTGTCGTACCCTCACCTGGACCCTAAACCGTCCCCGTCCCCTAACCCTAACCCTAGCCCGAACCCTAACCCTAACCCTTCCCCGAAGCCTGACCCTCACCCGTCCCCTAATCCTAACCCGTACGCTGACACTCACCCGCGCCCTCGCACGTACGCTCCCCCCAAAGCGTTGTCGTACCCTCACCTGGACCCTAAACCGTCCCCGTCCCCTAACCCTAACCCTAGCCCGAACCCTAACCCTAACCCTTCCCCGAAGCCTGACCCTCACCCGTCCCCTAATCCTAACCCGTACGCTGACACTCACCCCCGCCCTCACACGTACGCTCGCCCTAAAGCGTTGTCGTACCCTCACCTGGACCCTAAACCGTCCCCGTCCCCTAACCCTAACCCTAGCCCGAACCCTAACCCTAACCCTTCCCCGAAGCCTGACCCTCACCCGTCCCCTAATCCTAACCCGTACGCTGACACTCACCCGCGCCCTCACACGTACGCTCCCCATAAAGCGTTGTCGTACCCTCACGTGGACCCTAAACCGTCCCCGTCCCCTAACCCTAACCCTAGCCCGAACCCTAACCCTAATCCTTCCCCGAAGCCTGACCCTCAGCCGTCCCCTAATCCTAACCCGTACGCTGACACTCACCCGCGCCCTCACACGTACGCTCCCCCTAAAGCGTTGTCGTACCCTCACCTGGACCCTAAACCGTCCCCGTCCCCTAACCCTAACCCTAGCCCGAACCCTAACCCTAACCCTTCCCCGAAGCCTGACACTCACCCGTCCCCTAATCCTAACCCGTACGCTGACACTCACCCGCGCCCTCACACGTACGCTCCCCCTAAAGCGTTGTCGTACCCTCACCTGGACCCTAAACCGTCCCCGTCCCCTAACCCTAACCCTAGCCCGAACCCTAACCCTAACCCTTCCCCGAAGCCTGACACTCACTCGTCCCCTAATCCTAACCCGTACGCTGAAACTCACCCGCGCCCTCACACGTACGCTCCCCCTAAAGCGTTGTCGTACCCTCACCTGCACCCTAAACCGTCCCCGTCCCCTAACCCTAACCCTAGCCCGAACCCTAACCCTAACCCTTCCCCGAAGCCTGACCCTCACCCGTCCCCTAATCCTAACCCGTACGCTGACACTCACCCGCGCCCTCACACGTACGCTCCCCCTAAAGCGTTGTCGTACCCTCACCTGGACCCTAAGCCGTCCCCGTCCCCTAACCCTAACCCTAGCCCGAACCCTAACCCTAACCCTTCCCCGAAGCCTGACCCTCACCCGTCCCCTAATCCTAACTCGTACGCTAACACTAACCCACGCCCTCACACGTACGCTCCCACTAAAGTGTTGTCTTACCCTCACCTGGACCCTCAACCGTCCCCGTCCCCTAAAGCTAACCCTAGCCCGAACCCTAACACTAACACTTCCCCAAAGCCTGACCCTCACCCGTCCCCTAATCCTAACCCGTACGCTAACACTAACCCACGCCCTCAGACGTACGCTCCCCCTAAAGCGTTGTCGTACCCTCACCTGGACCCTAAACCATCCCTTCCCCTAACACTAGCCTGAACCCTAACCCTAACCCTTCCCCGAAGCCTTACCTTCACCCGTCCCCTAATCCTAACCCGTACGCTAACACTAACCCGCGCCCTCACACGTACGCTCCCCCTAAAGCGTTGTCGTACCCTCAGCTGGACCCTAAACCGTCTCAGTCCCCTAACCCTCACCTTAGCCCGAACCCTAACCCTAACCCTTCCGCGAAGCCTGACCCTTACCCGTCCCCTAATCCTAATCAGTACGCTAACACTAACCCGCGCCCTCACACGTACACTCCCCCTAAAACGTTGTCGTACCCTCACCTGGACCCTAAACCGTCCCCGTCCCCTAACCCTTGCCCGAACCCTAACCCTAACCCTTCCCCGAAGCATGACCCTCACCCGTCCCCTAATCCTAACCCGTACGCTACCACTAACCCGTGCCCTCACACGTACGCTCCCCCTAAAACGTTGTCGTACCCTCACCTGGACCCTAAACCGTCCCCGTCCCTTAACCCTAACCCTAGCCCAAACCCTAACCCTAACCCTTCCCGGAAGCCTGACCCTCACCCGTCCCCTAATCCTAGCCCATAGGCTAACACTAACCCACGCCCTCACACGTACGCTCCCCCTAAAGCGTTGTCGTACCCTCACCTGCACCCTAAACCGTCCCCGTCCCCTAACCCTAACCCTAGCCCGAACCCTAACCCTAACCCTTCCCCGAAGCCTGACCCTCACCCGTCCCCTAATCCTAACCCGTACGCTGACACTCACCCGCGCCCTCGCACGTACGCTCCCCCCAAAGCGTTGTCGTACCCTCACCTGGACCCTAAACCGTCCCCGTCCCCTAACCCTAACCCTAGCCCGAACCCTAACCCTAACCCTTCCCCGAAGCCTGACACTCACCCGTCCCCTAATCCTAACCCGTACGCTGACACTCACCCCCGCCCTCACACGTACGCTCCCACTAAAGTGTTGTCTTACCCTCACCTGGACCCTCAACCGTCCCCGTCCCCTAACCCTAACCCTAGCCCGAACCCTAACCCTAACCCTTCCCCGAAGCCTGACACTCACCCGTCCCCTAATCCTAACCCGTACGCTGACACTCACCCGCGCCCTCACACGTACGCTCCCCATAAAGCGTTGTCGTACCCTCACCTGGACCCTAAACCGTCCCCGTCCCCTAACCCTAACCCTAGCCCGAACCCTAACCCTAACCCTTCCCCGAAGCCTGACACTCACTCGTCCCCTAATCCTAACCCGTACGCTGAAACTCACCCGCGCCCTCACACGTACGCTCCCCCTAAAGCGTTGTCGTACCCTCACCTGGACCCTAAACCGTCCCCGTCCCCTAACCCTAACCCTAGCCCGAACCCTAACCCTAACCCTTCCCCGAAGCCTGACCCTCACCCGTCCCCTAATCCTAACCCGTACGCTGACACTCACCCGCGCCCTCACACGTACGCTCCCCCTAAATCGTTGTCGTATCTTCACCTGGACCCTAAACCGTCCCCGTCCCCTAACCCTAACCCTAGCCCAAACCCTAACCCTAACCCTTCTCCGAAGCCTGACCCTCACCCGTCCCCTAATCCTAACCCGTACGCTGACACTCACCCGCGCCCTCACACGTACGCTCCCCCTAAAGCGTTGTCGTACCCTCACCTGGACCCTAAACCGTCCCCGTCCCCTAAGCCTAACCCTAGCCCGAACCCTAATCCTAACCCTTCCCCGAAGCCTGACCCTCAGCCGTCCCCTAATCCTAAACCGTACGGTGACACTCACCCACGCCCTCACACGTACGCTCCCCCTAAAGCGTTGTCGTACCCTCACCTGGACCCTAAACCGTCCCCGTCCCCTAACCCTAACCCTAGCCCGAACCCTAACCCAACCCTTCCCCGAGGCCTGACCCTCAGCCGTCCCCTAATCCTAACCCGTACGCTGACACTCACCCGCGCCCTCACACGTACGCTCCCCCTAAAGCGTTGTCGTACCCTCACCTGGACCCTAAACCGTCCCCGTCCCCTAAACCTAACCCTAGCCCGAACCCTCACCCTAACCCTTCCCCGAGGCCTGACCCTCAGCCGTCCCCTAATCCTAACCCGTACGCTGACACTCACCCGCGCCCTCACACGTACGCTCCCCCTAAAGCGTTGTCGTACCCTCACCTGGACCCTAAACCATCCCTGTCCCCTAACACTAGCGTGAACCCTAACCCTAACCCTTCCCCGAAGCCTTACCTTCACCCGTCCCCTAATCCTAACCTGTACGCTAACACTAACCCGCACCCTCACACGTACGCTCCCCCTAAAGCGTTGTCGTACCCTCACCTGGACCCTAAACCGTCTCACTCCCCTAACCCTCACCTTAGCCCGAACCCTAACCCTAACCCTTCCGCGAAGCCTGACCCTTACCCGTCCCCTAATCCTAATCAGTACGTTAACACTAACCCGCGCCCTCACACGTACACTCCCCCTAAAACGTTGTCGTACCCTCACCTGGACCCTGAACCGTCCCCGTCCCCTAACCCTAACCCTAGACCGAACCCTAATGCTATCCTTTCCCTGAAGCCTGACCGTCACCCGTCCCCTAATCCTAACACGAACGGTAACACTAACCCGCACCCTCACACGTACGCTCCCACTAAAGCCTTGTCGTACCCTCACCTGGACCCTAAACCATCCCTTCCCCTAACCCTAGCCCGAAACCTAACCCTAACCCTTCCCCGAAGCCTGACACTCACCCGTCCCCTAATCCTAACCCGTACGCTGACACTCACCCGCGCCCTCACACGTACGCTCCCCATAAAGCGTTGTCGTACCCTCACCTGGACCCTAAACCGTCCCCGTCCCCTAACCCTAACCCTAGCCCGAACCCTAACCCTAACCCTTCCCCGAAGCCTGACACTCACTCGTCCCCTAATCCTAACCCGTACGCTGAAACTCACCCGCGCCCTCACACGTACGCTCCCCCTAAAGCGTTGTCGTACCCTCACCTGGACCCTAAACCGTCCCCGTCCCCTAACCCTAACCCTAGCCCGAACCCTAACCCTAACCCTTCCCCGAAGCCTGACCCTCACCCGTCCCCTAATCCTAACCCGTACGCTGACACTCACCCGCGCCCTCACACGTACGCTCCCCCTAAATCGTTGTCGTATCTTCACCTGGACCCTAAACCGTCCCCGTCCCCTAACCCTAACCCTAGCCCAAACCCTAACCCTAACCCTTCTCCGAAGCCTGACCCTCACCCGTCCCCTAATCCTAACCCGTACGCTGACACTCACCCGCGCCCTCACACGTACGCTCCCCCTAAAGCGTTGTCGTACCCTCACCTGGACCCTAAACCGTCCCCGTCCCCTAAGCCTAACCCTAGCCCGAACCCTAATCCTAACCCTTCCCCGAAGCCTGACCCTCAGCCGTCCCCTAATCCTAAACCGTACGGTGACACTCACCCACGCCCTCACACGTACGCTCCCCCTAAAGCGTTGTCGTACCCTCACCTGGACCCTAAACCGTCCCCGTCCCCTAACCCTAACCCTAGCCCGAACCCTAACCCAACCCTTCCCCGAGGCCTGACCCTCAGCCGTCCCCTAATCCTAACCCGTACGCTGACACTCACCCGCGCCCTCACACGTACGCTCCCCCTAAAGCGTTGTCGTACCCTCACCTGGACCCTAAACCGTCCCCGTCCCCTAAACCTAACCCTAGCCCGAACCCTCACCCTAACCCTTCCCCGAGGCCTGACCCTCAGCCGTCCCCTAATCCTAACCCGTACGCTGACACTCACCCGCGCCCTCACACGTACGCTCCCCCTAAAGCGTTGTCGTACCCTCACCTGGACCCTAAACCATCCCTGTCCCCTAACACTAGCGTGAACCCTAACCCTAACCCTTCCCCGAAGCCTTACCTTCACCCGTCCCCTAATCCTAACCTGTACGCTAACACTAACCCGCACCCTCACACGTACGCTCCCCCTAAAGCGTTGTCGTACCCTCACCTGGACCCTAAACCGTCTCACTCCCCTAACCCTCACCTTAGCCCGAACCCTAACCCTAACCCTTCCGCGAAGCCTGACCCTTACCCGTCCCCTAATCCTAATCAGTACGTTAACACTAACCCGCGCCCTCACACGTACACTCCCCCTAAAACGTTGTCGTACCCTCACCTGGACCCTGAACCGTCCCCGTCCCCTAACCCTAACCCTAGACCGAACCCTAATGCTATCCTTTCCCTGAAGCCTGACCGTCACCCGTCCCCTAATCCTAACACGAACGGTAACACTAACCCGCACCCTCACACGTACGCTCCCACTAAAGCCTTGTCGTACCCTCACCTGGACCCTAAACCATCCCTTCCCCTAACCCTAGCCCGAAACCTAACCCTAACCCTTCCCCAAAGCCTGACACTCACCAGTCCGGTAATCCTAACCCGTACGCTAACACTAACCTGCGACCTCACATGTACGCTCCCCCTAAGGCGTTGTCGTACACTCACCTGGACCCTACACCGTCCCCGTACCCTAACCCTAACCCTAGCCCGAACCCTAACCCTAACCCTTCCCCGAAGCCTGACCCTCACCCGTCCCCTAATCCTAACTCGTACGCTAACACTAACCCACGCCCTCACACGTACGCTCCCACTAAGGTGTTGTCTTACCCTCACCTGGACCCTCAACCGTCCCCGTCCCCTAAAGCTAACCCTAGCCCGAACCCTAACACTAACACTTCCCCAAAGCCTGACCCTCACCCGTCCCCTAATCCTAACCCGTACGCTAACACTAACCCACGCCCTCAGACGTACGCTCCCCCTAAAGCGTTGTCGTACCCTCACCTGGACCCTAAACCATCCCTTCCCCTAACACTAGCCTGAACCCTAACCCTAACCCTTCCCCGAAGCCTTACCTTCACCCGTCCCCTAATCCTAACCCGTACGCTAACATTAACCCGCGCCCTCACACGTACGCTCCCCCAAAGCGTTGTCGTACCCTCAGCTGGACCCTAAACCGTCTCAGTCCCCTAACCCTCACCTTAGCCCGAACCCTAACCCTAACCCTTCCGCGAAGCCTGACCCTTACCCGTCCCCTAATCCTAATCAGTACGCTAACACTAACCCGCGCCCTCACACGTACACTCCCCCTAAAACGTTGTCGTACCCTCACCTGGACCCTAAACCGTCCCCGTCCCCTAACCCTTGCCCGAACCCTAACCCTAACCCTTCCCCGAAGCATGACCCTCACCCGTCCCCTAATCCTAACCCGTACGCTACCACTAACCCGCGCCCTCACACGTACGCTCCCCCTAAAACGTTGTCGTACCCTCACCTGGACCCTAAACCGTCCCCGTCCCTTAACCCTAACCCTAGCCCAAACCCTAACCCTAACCCTTCCCGGAAGCCTGACCCTCACCCGTCCCCTAATCCTAGCCCATAGGCTAACACTAACCCACGCCCTCACACGTACGCTCCCCCTAAAGCATTGTCGTACCCTCACCTGGACCCTAAACCGTCCCCGTCCCCTAACCCTAACCCTAGCCCGAACCCTAACCCTAACCCTTCCCCGAAGCCTGACCCTCACCCGTCCCCTAATCCTAACCCGTACGCTGACACTCACCCGCGCCCTCGCACGTACGCTCCCCCCAAAGCGTTGTCGTACCCTCACCTGGACCCTACACCGTCCCCGTCCCCTAACCCTAACCCTAGCCCGAACCCTAACCCTAACCCTTCCCCGAAGCCTGACCCTCACCCGTCCCCTAATCCTAACCCGTACGCTGACACTCACCCGCGCCCTCACACGTACGCTCCCCCTAAAGCGTTGTCGTACCTTCACCTGGACCCTAAACCGTCCCCGTCCCCTAACCCTAACCCTAGCCCAAACCCTAACCCTAACCCTTCCCCGAAGCCTGACCCTCACCCGTCCCCTAATCCTAACCCGTACGCTGACACTCACCCGCGCCCTCACACGTACGCTCCCCCTAAAGCGTTGTCGTACCCTCACCTGGACCCTAAACCGTCCCCGTCCCCTAAGCCTAACCCTAGCCCGAACCCTAACCCTAACCCTTCCCCGAAGCCTGACCCTCACCCGTCCCCTAATCCTAAACCGTACGCTGACACTCACCCGCGCCCTCACACGTACGCTCCCCCTAAAGCGTTGTCGTACCCTCACCTGGACCCTAAGCCGTCCCCGTCCCCTAACCCTAACCCTAGCCCGAACCCTAACCCTAACCCTTCCCCGAAGCCTGACCCTCACCCGTCCCCTAATCCTAACTCGTACGCTGACACTAACCCACGCCCTCACACGTACGCTCCCACTAAAGTGTTGTCTTACCCTCACCTGGACCCTCAACCGTCCCCGTCCCCTAAGCCTAACCCTAGCCCGAACCCTAACCCTAACACTTCCCCAAAGCCTGACCCTCAGCCGTCCCCTAATCCTAAACCGTACGCTGACACTCACCCACGCTCTCACACGTACGCTCCCCCTAAAGCGTTGTCGTACCCTCACCTGGACCCTAAACCGTCCCCGTCCCGTAACCCTAACCCTAGCCCGAACCCTAACCCTAACCCTTCCCCGAAGCCTGACCCTCACCCGTCCCCTAATCCTAACCCTTACGCTGACACTCAACCGCGCCCTCACACGTACGCTCCCCCTAAAGCGTTGTCGTACCCTCACCTCGACCCTAAACCGTCCCCGTCCCCTAACCCTAACCCTAGCCCGAACCCTAACCCTAACCCTTCCCCGAAGCCTGACCCTCACGCGTACCCTAATCCTAAACCGTACGCTGACACTCACCCGCACCCTCACACGTACGCTCCCCCTAAAGCGTTGTCGTACCCTCACCTGGACCCTAAGCCGTCCTCGTCCCCTAACCCTAACCCTAGCCCGAACCCTAACCCTAACCCTTCCCCGAAGCCTGACCCTCACCCGTCCCCTAATCCTAGCCCATAGGCTAACACTAACCCACGCCCTCACACGTACGCTCCCCCTAAAGCGTTGTCGTACCCTCACCTGGACCCTAAACCGTCCCCGTCCCCTAACCCTAACTCTAGCCCGAACCCTAACCCTAACCCTTCCCCGAAGCCTGACCCTCACCCGTCCCCTAATCCTAACCCGTACGCTGACACTCACCCGCGCCCTCGCACGTACGCTCCCCCCAAAGCGTTGTCGTACCCTCACCTGGACCCTAAACCATCCCCGTCCCCTAACCCTAACCCTAGCCCGAACCCTAACCCTAACCCTTCCCCGAAGCCTGACCCTCACCCGTCCCCTAATCCTAACCCGTACGCTGACACTCACCCCCGCCCTCACACGTACGCTCGCCCTAAAGCGTTGTCGTACCCTCACCTGGACCCTAAACCGTCCCCGTCCCCTAACCCTAACCCTAGCCCGAACCCTAACCCTAACCCTTCCCCGAAGCCTGACCCTCACCCGTCCCCTAATCCTAACCCGTACGCTGACACTCACCCGCGCCCTCACACGTACGCTCCCCATAAAGCGTTGTCATACCCTCACGTGGACCCTAAACCGTCCCCGTCCCCTAACCCTACCCCTAGCCCGAACCCTAACCCTAATCCTTCCCCGAAGCCTGACCCTCAGCCGTCCCCTAATCCTAACCCGTACGCTGACACTCACCCGCGCCCTCACACGTACGCTCCCCCTAAAGCGTTGTCGTACCCTCACCTGGACCCTAAACCGTCCCCGTCCCCTAACCCTAACCCTAGCCCGAACCCTAACCCTAACCCTTCCCCGAAGCCTGACACTCACCCGTCCCCTAATCCTAACCCGTACGCTGACACTCACCCGCGCCCTCACACGTACGCTCCCCCTAAAGCGTTGTCGTACCCTCACCTGGACCCTAAACCGTCCCCGTCCCCTAACCCTAACCCTAGCCCGAACCCTAACCCTAACCCTTCCCCGAAGCCTGACACTCACCCGTCCCCTAATCCTAACCCGTACGCTGAAACTCACCCGCGCCCTCACACGTACGCTCCCCCTAAAGCGTTGTCGTACCCTCACCTGCACCCTAAACCGTCCCCGTCCCCTAACCCTAACCCTAGCCCGAACCCTAACCCTAACCCTTCCCCAAAGCCTGACCCTCACCCGTCCCCTAATCCTAACCCGTACGCTGACACTCACCCGCGCCCTCACACGTACGCTCCCCCTAAAGCGTTGTCGTACCCTCACCTGGACCCTAAGCCGTCCCCGTCCCCTAACCCTAACCCTAGCCCGAACCCTAACCCTAACCCTTCCCCGAAGCCTGACCCTCACCCGTCCCCTAATCCTAACTCGTACGCTAACACTAACCCACGCCCTCACACGTACGCTCCCACTAAAGTGTTGTCTTACCCTCACCTGGACCCTCAACCGTCCCCGTCCCCTAAAGCTAACCCTAGCCCGAACCCTAACACTAACACTTCCCCAAAGCCTGACCCTCACCCGTCCCCTAATCCTAACCCGTACGCTAACACTAACCCACGCCCTCAGACGTACGCTCCCCCTAAAGCGTTGTCGTACCCTCACCTGGACCCTAAACCATCCCTTCCCCTAACACTAGCCTGAACCCTAACCCTAACCCTTCCCCGAAGCCTTACCTTCACCCGTCCCCTAATCCTAACCCGTACGCTAACACTAACCCGCGCCCTCACACGTACGCTCCCCCTAAAGCGTTGTCGTACCCTCAGCTGGACCCTAAACCGTCTCAGTCCCCTAACCCTCACCTTAGCCCGAACCCTAACCCTAACCCTTCCGCGAAGCCTGACCCTTACCCGTCCCCTAATCCTAATCAGTACGCTAACACTAACCCGCGCCCTCACACGTACACTCCCCCTAAAACGTTGTCGTACCCTCACCTGGACCCTAAACCGTCCCCGTCCCCTAACCCTTGCCCGAACCCTAACCCTAACCCTTCCCCGAAGCATGACCCTCACCCGTCCCCTAATCCTAACCCGTACGCTACCACTAACCCGCGCCCTCACACGTACGCTCCCCCTAAAACGTTGTCGTACCCTCACCTGGACCCTAAACCGTCCCCGTCCCTTAACCCTAACCCTAGCCCAAACCCTAACCCTAACCCTTCCCGGAAGCCTGACCCTCACCCGTCCCCTAATCCTAGCCCATAGGCTAACACTAACCCACGCCCTCACACGTACGCTCCCCCTAAAGCGTTGTCGTACCCTCACCTGGACCCTAAACCGTCCCCGTCCCCTAACCCTAACCCTAGCCCGAACCCTAACCCTAACACTTCCCCGAAGCCTGACCCTCACCCGTCCCCTAATCCTAACCCGTACGCTGACACTCACCCGCGCCCTCGCACGTACGCTCCCCCCAAAGCGTTGTCGTACCCTCACCTGGACCCTAAACCGTCCCCGTCCCCTAACCCTAACCCTAGCCCGAACCCTAACCCTAACCCTTCCCCGAAGCCTGACCCTCACCCGTCCCCTAATCCTAACCCGTACGCTGACACTCACCCCCGCCCTCACACGTACGCTCGCCCTAAAGCGTTGTCGTACCCTCACCTGGACCCTAAACCGTCCCCGTCCCCTAACCCTAACCCTAGCCCGAACCCTAACCCTAACCCTTCCCCGAAGCCTGACCCTCACCCGTCCCCTAATCCTAACCCGTACGCTGACACTCACCCGCGCCCTCACACGTACGCTCCCCATAAAGCGTTGTCGTACCCTCACGTGGACCCTAAACCGTCCCCGTCCCCTAACCCTAACCCTAGCCCGAACCCTAACCCTAATCCTTCCCCGAAGCCTGACCCTCAGCCGTCCCCTAATCCTAACCCGTACGCTGACACTCACCCGCGCCCTCACACGTACGCTCCCCCTAAAGCGTTGTCGTACCCTCACCTGGACCCTAAACCGTCCCCGTCCCCTAACCCTAACCCTAGCCCGAACCCTAACCCTAACCCTTCCCCGAAGCCTGACACTCACCCGTCCCCTAATCCTAACCCGTACGCTGACACTCACCCGCGCCCTTACACGTACGCTCCCCCTAAAGCGTTGTCGTACCCTCACCTGGACCCTAAACCGTCCCCTTCCCCTAACCCTAACCCTAGCCCGAACCCTAACCCTAACCCTTCCCCGAAGCCTGACACTCACTCGTCCCCTAATCCTAACCCGTACGCTGAAACTCACCCGCGCCCTCACACGTACGCTCCCCCTAAAGCGTTGTCGTACCCTCACCTGCACCCTAAACCGTCCCCGTCCCCTAACCCTAACCCTAGCCCGAACCCTAACCCTAACCCTTCCCCGAAGCCTGACCCTCACCCGTCCCCTAATCCTAACCCGTACGCTGACACTCACCCGCGCCCTCACACGTACGCTCCCCCTAAAGCGTTGTCGTACCCTCACCTGGACCCTAAGCCGTCCCCGTCCCCTAACCCTAACCCTAGCCCGAACCCTAACCCTAACCCTTCCCCGAAGCCTGACCCTCACCCGTCCCCTAATCCTAACTCGTACGCTAACACTAACCCACGCCCTCACACGTACGCTCCCACTAAAGTGTTGTCTTACCCTCACCTGGACCCTCAACCGTCCCCGTCCCCTAAAGCTAACCCTAGCCCGAACCCTAACACTAACACTTCCCCAAAGCCTGACCCTCACCCGTCCCCTAATCCTAACCCGTACGCTAACACTAACCCACGCCCTCAGACGTACGCTCCCCCTAAAGCGTTGTCGTACCCTCACCTGGACCCTAAACCATCCCTTCCCCTAACACTAGCCTGAACCCTAACCCTAACCCTTCCCCGAAGCCTTACCTTCACCCGTCCCCTAATCCTAACCCGTACGCTAACACTAACCCGCGCCCTCACACGTACGCTCCCCCTAAAGCGTTGTCGTACCCTCAGCTGGACCCTAAACCGTCTCAGTCCCCTAACCCTCACCTTAGCCCGAACCCTAACCCTAACCCTTCCGCGAAGCCTGACCCTTACCCGTCCCCTAATCCTAATCAGTACGCTAACACTAACCCGCGCCCTCACACGTACACTCCCCCTAAAACGTTGTCGTACCCTCACCTGGACCCTAAACCGTCCCCGTCCCCTAACCCTTGCCCGAACCCTAACCCTAACCCTTCCCCGAAGCATGACCCTCACCCGTCCCCTAATCCTAACCCGTACGCTACCACTAACCCGTGCCCTCACACGTACGCTCCCCCTAAAACGTTGTCGTACACTCACCTGGACCCTAAACCGTCCCCGTCCCTTAACCCTAACCCTAGCCCAAACCCTAACCCTAACCCTTCCCGGAAGCCTGACCCTCACCCGTCCCCTAATCCTAGCCCATAGGCTAACACTAACCCACGCCCTCACACGTACGCTCCCCCTAAAGCGTTGTCGTACCCTCACCTGGACCCTAAACCGTCCCCGTCCCCTAACCCTAACCCTAGCCCGAACCCTAACCCTAACCCTTCCCCGAAGCCTGACCCTCACCCGTCCCCTAATCCTAACCCGTACGCTGACACTCACCCGCGCCCTCGCACGTACGCTCCCCCCAAAGCGTTGTCGTACCCTCACCTGGACCCTAAACCGTCCCCGTCCCCTAACCCTAACCCTAGCCCGAACCCTAACCCTAACCCTTCCCCGAAGCCTGACACTCACCCGTCCCCTAATCCTAACCCGTACGCTGACACTCACCCCCGCCCTCACACGTACGCTCCCACTAAAGTGTTGTCTTACCCTCACCTGGACCCTCAACCGTCCCCGTCCCCTAACCCTAACCCTAGCCCGAACCCTAACCCTAACCCTTCCCCGAAGCCTGACACTCACCCGTCCCCTAATCCTAACCCGTACGCTGACACTCACCCGCGCCCTCACACGTACGCTCCCCATAAAGCGTTGTCGTACCCTCACCTGGACCCTAAACCGTCCCCATCCCCTAACCCTAACCCTAGCCCGAACCCTAACCCTAACCCTTCCCCGAAGCCTGACACTCACTCGTCCCCTAATCCTAACCCGTACGCTGAAACTCACCCGCGCCCTCACACGTACGCTCCCCGTAAAGCGTTGTCGTACCCTCACCTGGACCCTAAACCGTCCCCGTCCCCTAACCCTAACCCTAGCCCGAACCCTAACCCTAACCCTTCCCCGAAGCCTGACCCTCACCCGTCCCCTAATCCTAACCCGTACGCTGACACTCACCCGCGCCCTCACACGTACGCTCCCCCTAAATCTTTGTCGTATCTTCACCTGGACCCTAAACCGTCCCCGTCCCCTAACCCTAACCCTAGCCCAAACCCTAACCCTAACCCTTCTCCGAAGCCTGACCCTCACCCGTCCCCTAATCCTAACCCGTACGCTGACACTCACCCGCGCCCTCACACGTACGCTCCCCCTAAAGCGTTGTCGTACCCTCACCTGGACCCTAAACCGTCCCCGTCCCCTAAGCCTAACCCTAGCCCGAACCCTAATCCTAACCCTTCCCCGAAGCCTGACCCTCAGCCGTCCCCTAATCCTAAACCGTACGGTGACACTCACCCACGCCCTCACACGTACGCTCCCCCTAAAGCGTTGTCGTACCCTCACCTGGACCCTAAACCGTCCCCGTCCCCTAACCCTAACCCTAGCCCGAACCCTAACCCAACCCTTCCCCGAGGCCTGACCCTCAGCCGTCCCCTAATCCTAACCCGTACGCTGACACTCACCCCCGCCCTCACACGTACTCTCGCCCTAAAGCGTTGTAGTACCCTCACCTAGACCCTAAACCGTCCCCGTCCCCTAACCCTAACCCTAGCCCGAACCCTAACCCTAACCCTTCCCCGAAGCCTGACCCTCACCCGTCCCCTAATCCTAACCCGTACGCTGACACTCACCCGCGCCCTCACACGTACGCTCCCCATAAAGCGTTGTCGTACCCTCACGTGGACCCTAAACCGTCCCCGTCCCCTAACCCTACCCCTAGCCCGAACCCTAACCCTAATCCTTCCCCGAAGCCTGACCCTCAGCCGTCCCCTAATCCTAACCCGTACGCTGACACTCACCCGCGCCCTCACACGTACGCTCCCCCTAAAGCGTTGTCATACCCTCACCTGGACCGTAAACCGTCCCCGTCCCCTAAACCTAACCCTAGCCCGAACCCTCACCCTAACACTTCCCCGAAGCCTGACCCTCACCCGTCCCCTAATCCTAACCCGTACGCTGACACTCACCCGCGCCCTCACACGTACGCTCCCCCTAAAGCGTTGTCGTACCCTCACCTGGACCCTAAACCGTCCCCGTCCCCTAACCCTAACCCTAGCCCGAACCCTAACCCTAACCCTTCCCCGAAGCCTGACCCTCTCCCGTCCCCTAATCCTAAACCGTACGCTGACACTCACCCGCGACCTCACACGTACGCTCCCCCTAAAGCGTTGTCGTACCCTCACCTGGACCCTACACCGTCCCCGTCCCCTAACCCTAACCCTAGCCCGAACCCTAACCCTAACCCTTCCCCGAAGCCTGACCCTCACCCGTCCCCTAATCCTAACCCGTACGCTGACACTCACCCGCGCCCTCACACGTACGCTCCCCCTAAAGCGTTGTCGTACCTTCACCTGGACCCTAAACCGTCCCCGTCCCCTAACCCTAACCCTAGCCCAAACCCTAACCCTAACCCTTCCCCGAAGCCTGACCCTCACCCGTCCCCTAATCCTAACCCGTACGCTGACACTCACCCGCGCCCTCACACGTACGCTCCCCCTAAAGCGTTGTCGTACCCTCACCTGGACCCTAAACCGTCCCCGTCCCCTAAGCCTAACCCTAGCCCGAACCCTAACCCTAACCCTTCCCCGAAGCCTGACCCTCAGCCGTCCCCTAATCCTAAACCGTACGCTGACACTCACCCACGCCCTCACACGTACGCTCCCCCTAAAGCGTTGTCGTACCCTCACCTGGACCCTAAACCGTCCCCGTCCCCTAACCCTAACCCTAGCCCGAACCCTAACCCTAACCCTTCCCCGAAGCCTGACCCTCACCCGTCCCCTAATCCTAACCCGTAGGCTGACACTCACCCGCACCCTCACACGTACGCTCCCCCTAAAGCGTTGTCGTACCCTCACCTGGACCCTAAACCGTCCCCGTCCCCTAAGCCTAACCCTAGCCCGAACCCTAAACCTAACACTTCCCCAAAGCCTGACCCTCAGCCGTCCCCTAATCCTAACCCGTACGCTGACACTCACCCACGCCCTCACACGTACGCTCCCCCTAAAGCGTTGTCGTACCCTCACCTGGACCCTAAACCGTCCCCGTCCCCTAACCCTAACCCTAGCCCGAACCCTAACCCTAACCCTTCCCCGAAGCCTGACCCTCACCCGTCCCCTAATCCTAACCCGTACGCTGACACTCACCCACGCCCTCACACGTACGCTCCCCCTAAAGCGTTGTCGTACCCTCACGTGGACCCTAAACCGTCCCCGTCCCCTAACCCTAACACTAGCCCGAACCCTAACCCTAACCCTTCCCCGAAGCCTGACCCTCAGCCGTCCCCTAATCCTGACCCGTACGCTGACACTCACCCGCACCCTCACACGTACGCTCCCCCTAAAGCGTTGTCGTACCCTCACCTGGACCCTAAACCGTCCCCGTACCCTAACCCTAACCCTAGCCCGAACCCTAACCCTAACCCTTCCCCGAAGCCTGACACTCACCCGTCCCCTAATCCTAACCCGTACGCTGACACTCACCCGCGCCCTCACACGTACGCTCCCCCTAAAGCGTTGTCGTACCCTCACCTGGACTCTAAACCATCCCTGTCCCCTAACACTAGCGTGAACCCTAACCCTCACCCTTCCCCAAAGCCTTACCTTCACCTGTCCCCTAAACCTAACCTGTACGCTAACACTAACCCGCACCCTCACACGTACGCTCCCCCTAAAGCGTTGTCGTACCCTCACCTGGACCCTAAACCGTCTCACTCCCCTAACCCTCACCTTAGCCCGAACCCTAACCCTAACCCTTCCGCGAAGCCTGACCCTTATCCGTCCCCTAATCCTAATCAGTACGTTAACACTAACCCGCGCCCTCACACGTACGCTCCCACTAAAGCGTTGTCGTACCCTCACCTGGACCCTAAACCATCCCTTCCCCTAACCCTAGCCCGAAACCTAACCCTAACCCTTCCCCGAAGCCAGACACTCACCAGTCCCGTAATCCTAACCCGTACGCTAACACTAACCTGCGACCTCACATGTACGCTCCCCCTAAGGCGTTGTCGTACACTCACCTGGACCCTACACCGTCCCTGTACCCTAACCCTAACCCTAGCCCGAACCCTAACCCTAACCCTTCCCCGAAGCCTCACCCTCACCCGTCCCCTAATCCTAACTCGTACGCTAACACTAACCCACGCCCTCACACGTACGCTCCCCCTAAAGTGTTGTCTTACCCTCACCTGGACCCTCAACCGTCCCCGTCCCCTAAAGCTAACCCTAGCCCGAACCCTAACACTAACACTTCCCCAAAGCCTGACCCTCACCCGTCCCCTAATCCTAACCCGTACGCTAACACTAACCCACGCCCTCAGACGTACGCTCCCCCTAAAGCGTTGTCGTACCCTCACCTGTACCCTAAACCATCCCTTCCCCTAACACTAGCCTGAACCCTAACCCTAACCCTTCCCCGAAGCCTTACCTTCACCCGTCCCCTAATCCTAACCCGCACGCTAACACTAACCCGCGCCCTCACACGTACGCTCCCCCTAAAGCGTTGTCGTACCCTCACCTGGACCCTAAACCGTCTCAGTCCCCTAACCCTCACCTTAGCCCGAACCCTAACCCTAACCCTTCCGCAAAGCCTGACCCTTACCCGTCCCCTAATCCTAATCAGTACGCTAACACTAACCTGCGCCCTCACACGTACACTCCCCCTAAAACGTTGTCGTACCCTCACCTGGACCCTAAACCGTCCCCGTCCCCTAACCCTAACCCTAGCCCGAACCCTAACACTAACCTTTCCCCGAAGCCTGACCCTCACCCGTCCCCTAATGCTAACCCGTACGCTAACACTAACCCATGCCCTGACACGTACTCTCCCCCTAAAGCGTTGTCGTACCCTCACCTGGATCCTAAACCATCCCCGTCCCCTAACCCTAACCCTAGCCCGAACCCTAACCCTAACCCTTCCCCGAAGCCTGCCCCTCACCTGTCACCTAATCCTAATCCGTACGCTAACACTAACTCACGCTCACACATGTACGCTCCCCCTAAAGCGTTGTCGTATGCTCACCTGAACCCTAAACCGTCC